>NW_024871073.1:2045000-2107500 GCF_019054845.1 Dipodomys spectabilis
TTATTTTTTGACTTCCAGGTATATTTTACATATGAGACCCTGGTCCATTGTAATCTTTGGGCTTTCTATTGATCTTGCTAGCTTCATCCTTTGCCATGCAGAAACTCTGAAATTTCATGCAATCCCATTTGTCCAACCTTTCTTTAATTTGCTGTGTTTATGGGTCTCTTTTAAGAAAATTTCGGCCTGTGCCAAGGAGACATAGAATTTCTCCAATTCCATCCTGTAATGTTTTCAGTGTCTGCTTTGACTCCAGGTCTTTGATCCATTTGGAGTTGATTCTTTTGCAGGGTGATATATAAGGATCTAGCTTTAGTTTTCTACAAGTGATTAACCAATTTTGCCAGCACCATTTACTCAAGAGGCTGTCTTTCTTCCATTCTAATTTTTAGCTCCCTTATGGAAGATTAGATGGCTATAGGTCTGTAGGTTCATGTCTGGATTTTCAATTATATTCCATTGTTCCTGAAATCTGTTCTTGTGTCAGTATCAAGCTCTTTTGATTACAATGATGTTGTAGTAGTGTTTGAAATTTTGTATTGATATTCTTCCAGCACTTTTCTTTCTGTTTTTGATCATTTTTGCTGTTTGGGGTCTTTTATTGCTCCGTATGAATTTTTGGATTGCTTCTTCTACTTCCTTGAAGAATGAGGTTGGAATATTGAAAGGTATCACATTGAATTTGTAGATAGCCTTGGCAACTATTGCCATTTTCACGATGTGGATCCTTCCAATTCAGGAGCGTGGGAGGTTTTTCCACTTTCTAAGAACTGTTTTGATTTTCTTTTTCAGGTTTTTAAAGTTTTAATCAGCCGGGCATTGGTGGCTCATGCCTGTAATCCTAGCTATTCAGGAGGCTGAGATCTGAGGATCATGGTCCAAAGTTAACCAGGGAAGGAAAGTCTGTGAGACTCTTATCTCGAATAAACCACAAGAAAACTGGAAGTTGTGCTCTGCCTCAATTGATAGAGCGCTCGCCTTGAGCTGAAGACTTGTGGCACAGCACCCAGGCCCAGAGTTCAAGACCCATGACTGACAAAAAACAAAAAAGTTTCCATCAAAAAGATCATTCAGTTTTTGGTTAATTCCTAGGTGTTTTATTTTGGGGGGGCTATTATAGTTGGAGTCGTTTTCCTAGTTTCAGCCACACTTTTCTCATTGCTGTATTAGCAAAAAGCCATAGTCTTTGAGGGTTAATTTTATAACCGGCTACTTTGCCAAAGTTTTGAATCACTATGAGTAATTTGGGAGTGGAGTCCATGGGATTCTTTAAATACAAGATCATGTCATCTACAAAGAGGGAGAGTTTCATTCATCTTTCCCTATTTGGATCAATTCTATGTTTGCATCTTGTCTTATTGTTCTTATTTTTGTAGCTTGGCATTCTAATGCTAAATTGAAAAAAAATCTGGAGAGAGTGGACATCCTTGTCACCTTCTTTTTTTTATTGTGAAAATACTTTACAGAGGAGTTACAATTACATGGGCAATATAATGAATACATTTCTTCTCAAGCATTGTAGACTCTTCCTTTGTTTCCCTTTCCCAGCCCTTCCCATCCTTCCCCCGCCCCCACCCAATCCTCCCCCCAATTGCCCCACACCAAAGTTGTAAAGTTTGTTTTCGACAAACTATTTGTACATCTCATTGTTGCAATTGGTCCACCTGTATCCCTATTTAAACAATTTGTTTTTCCTCTTCCCCTCAAACAAATTATACCAACATCAAATACAGTGAAAGCAGGGGTCATACTGTGGGGGAGGGACATACAAACAACAAAGAAATAATCTTACAAATGTGTTAGAAAAATTGCATGAAAGAAAAAATAACATTGGAATACATATCTTAAGGTTCATTTCCCTAACATCAAATTATCTGACCTTTTTGCTTGACTCAGACATATATAGATATTGTTAATAAGGGAAACCAAGGGACCTATGTTTCTTTGGGCGTGGCTTACCTCACTTAATATAATTTTTTCCAAGCCTTTCCATTTCCTAACAAATGGGGCAATGTCATTCTTTCTGATGGAGGCATAGAATTCCATTGTGTATATATACCACATTTTCTTGATCCATTCATCTACTGAGGGGCATCTACTGAGGTTCCATATCTTAGCTATAGTAAATAATGCTGCAATAAACATAGTCGTGCTGGTAGCTTTATTGTGGTCTTGTTTGTGAACATTTGGGTAAATGCCGCACAGGCTGAAATTTTCTTTATAGAGTCCAAGAAACACAACAAATCAAAGAAAGGTTGGACAAATGGGATTGCATGAAATTGCAGAGCTTCTGCATGGCAAAGGACATAGCCAGCAAGACCAATAGAAAGCCCACGGACTGGGAGAAGATTTTATCTAGCCATACAATGGACAATGGTCTCATATCTAAAATATATTTGGAACTCAAAAAATTAAACCCCCCAACAACAAATCCTCAAAGAAAAAACTGCACAATAAATAAGTGGGCTAAAGTAATAAAAAGAAACTTCTCTAAAGAGGAAAGAAGGATGGCCAATAGGCACATGAAGAAATGCTCAACCTCCGTAGCTATAAAAATATGCAAATCAAAGCATCATTGAGATACCACCTCACTCCAATTAGAATGACTATAATCAAGAACTCTAATAACAACAGATGCTGGAGGGAGTGTGGACAAAAGGAAACCTTACTGCATTGTTGATGGGAGTGTAAATTTGTTCAACCACTTTATAAAGTAGTATGGAGGTTCCTCAAAAGACTCCACATAGAGCTTTCCTATGACCCAGCAATCCGTTGTCCCCTTTTTGATTTAAGAGGAAATGGGTTTACTTTTTAATCATTAAGTATAATGCTGGCTGTAGGTTTGTCATATACAGCCTTTATTCTATTGAGGAAAGGTCCCTGGATTCATAATTTTTCCAGAGCCTTCATCATAAAGGGTTTGTTGGATGCTGTCAAATGTTTTTTTCTCAAACAATTGAGATAACCATGTGGTTCTTATCCTTGCTCTTGTTGTTGCTTTATATTATATCAATTGATTTGGGGATATTGATCCTACTTTGCATCCCTGAAATGAATCCTGTTTGATCGTAGTGTATTATTTTTTGGATGAATTGTTGAAATCAATTGACCAAAATTTTGTTGAGAAATTTTCTATCAATCTTCATCAAAGAAATGTGTTTAAACTTCTCTTTTTTAATGAGTCCCTGCCTGGTTTGGGGATTAGGGATTTAATGGCCTCGTTGAATAAGATCTGTAGTGAACTTTCTTTTTAATTTCATTGAAGAGTTGGAGTAGTATTGGTGTGAGCTCTGTTTGAAGGCCTTGTAGAATTCTGATGTAAATGTGTCTGGTCTTTGGCTTTTTTTAGATGGGACTGCTCTTATTGTTCTTTCTATCTTAATGCTTGATATGGGCCTGTGAAAATGGTTTAACTCATCTTGGTTTAGTTTCAGCATGTCAATATTTGCTATAAATAGGTCCTTTTCTTCCAAGTTCTCAAACTTATTAGCATAGTTTGAGAAGTATTCCCTTATAATGTTCTGAATCTTGGTTGTTTCTGTGGTGATGTTTCCATTCTCATCTCTGAGTTTATTTATTTGGGTGAGTTTTCTTCTTTATCTGATAAGATTTGTTAAGGGTTTGTCAATTTTGTTAATGTTTTCGAAGAACCAACTTTTTGTTTTGTTGTTTCTTTCTATATTTTTTTGGAATCTAATTCATTTAATTCTTATTTAATTTTAATTATTTCTTTCCATCTACTGGGTTGGGGTTTATCTTGCTGCTCCTTTTCAAGGACGTTCAGATGTGTCAGTAAATTGTTGGTTTCATGTATCTCCAACTTGCCTCTGAGTACTGCTTTTTCTGTGTCCCAGAGGAGCTGGTAATTTGTGTGTTCATTTTTGTTGAATATCAGGAACACTTGAATTTCCTTTCTAATCTCTTACATGACTTACTCGTGATTCAACGGTGTGTTGTTCAGAATCCATGTGTTACAGGACTATCTTTGGTGGCTTTTGAGGTTGAATTCTAGTTTTATTTCCTGTGGTCTGAGAGAATGCAAGCTATAACTTCCAAGTTTCTGAATTTGGACTTTTGTTTTGTGACCTAAAATGTGGTCAGTTTTTGAAAATGTTCTCTGTGCTGCTGAGACAAACGTGTATTCTGATACTGGTGGGTGAATATTCGTTAGATGGCTGTTTAAATCTAGTTGATCCTTGCAGTTGTTTAGATCTTCAGTTTAGGGTGGGGGGGGCAGGAGGATGCTGGGAAGGGATGTGGAGGGTAAAGAAAGGAGGAGGCTGCAATGCTTGATAAGAAATGTACTCATTATTTTGCCCATGTAATTGGAGCCCTTCTGTACAGTATGTTCACGAACAATAAAAATAAAAATAAAAAATAAAAAAATAAAAAAAAGATCTGCAGTTTACTGAGATTTTGCCGAGTTGATCTATCTAGTGGGGATAGTGGTGTGTTAAAGTCCCCAACAATTAATGTCTTTGGATCAATGTGAGCTTTGAGGGAAAGTAGTGTTTCTTGGATAAATTTGCATGTTCCATTGTTTGGCAAATAGATATTTAGAATTGTAATAATCTCCTGAACGGGTGATCCCTTAATTAGTATGTAGTGACCTTCTTTTTCTCTTCTCACTAATTTTAATTTGAAGTCTATTTTATCTGATATTAGCACTGCAACTCCCATCTGTTTATGGGGGTCATTTGCTTGGTAGATTTTGTTCCAGTCTTTCACCTTCAAAATGTGTTTGTTTTTATGGTGTGACTCCTGAAGGCAGCAGATAGAAGGATTTTGCTTTTTAATCCAACTAGACAGTCTATGTCTCTTAATTGGAGAGTTAAGTCCGGTAATGTTGAGAGATAGGACTGAGAGGTATTTTTTTTATTGTGAAAATGCCGTACAGATGGTTTACAATTACATGGACAAGATAATGAGTACATTTCTTATCAAGCATTGTTGCTTCCTCCTTTGTTTCCCCTTCCCATCCCCTTACCCAATCCTCTCCCCCCACCAAAGTTGTAAAGTTCATTTTTCAACATAACGACTTGTACATTTCATTGTTGCAATGGTTCCACCTGTATTCCTATTTAAATGAGTTGTTTTTTCCCTTCCCCTCTACAAATTATACCAACATCAAATACAGTGAAATCTGGAGTTATTTTTTTTATGTCGAAAAACTAACTTTACAACTTTGGGCAGGGAATGGGGGAGGGAGGGAGTGAGGATCAGTGAGGGGGGAGGTGAAAGGGATGGGAAGAGGAAACAAAGGAGGAGGCAACAATGCTTGAAAAGAAATATACTCATTACCTTTCCCATGTAATCGTAACCCCTTGGTACAGTATTTTCACAATAAAAAAAAATTCAAAAATGTTTATCACTTATTATAATTCAATTAGCAAGCAAAAGTAATTTTATATAATCATTACAGGTATCATTTTATTACTATCAAAAAACAGAATAAAAGACCAGTCCCAATTATTACCTACCTATCATTATTCTTAATTCCTAATCATTACCTAAATATCTTAAACAATCTAAGTAGTCATGTCTTTAAAATAGACATAAATATTCTATCCTTTATACTTAAAATTATCCAGGGGCATGTATTCATGTTTCTAAGAAATGTTCAAGCAGTTAAAAAATGCTTTTGTGAAATTAATGTGAGACATGTTGTTGTTATTGTTGTTTGCAAGTCCTGGGCATTGTCCCTAAGCTTTTTTGTGCTTAAGGCCAGCAATGCACAACTTGAAGCACAGGGCTAATTTCTGTTTTTGAATGGTTAATTGGAGATAAGAATCTAACATGTACTTTTCTGTCGGGGATAGATGTGAAAACAATTGTTATATCTCAGCCGCCAAAGGAGCTAGAATTATATGCATGAGTTACCGGCACTTGGTTTGATGATTTTTTTAAATTTTAATTACGTTTTAAAATGTTTGTTTCACTATAATGCACATAATTCTATACATAAATATATATATATATATAATATATGATGACAAATTCCCTTTAAAAATGTATGACTTTCTACACATAAAATTTACACACACACACACACACACACACACACACACACACACATATTTCTGAATATATACATCCCTCTAAAACTTTTATGCTACTACTTTTTTACCCTTTTCATTTCAAAGATATATAGTCTATTTTTCCAATAGTTTCCTAGAGTAAAATGACTAATATTTCAATAGAAAGTAGAATATATTATTTTCAAGGTAATTTTAGATATACACATGATGTTGTAGTAATATTTATAGTATATTACTTGAAAAAATTCTGTCCAAACCCTTAAATATTTGTGTGTAATGACAGGGAGAGAGAAAGTTAATTCTTACTGCTTAGAAATGTGCAGTGTTTCAAAAATCTGTTCAATAATTTGTTATAATCACATAGTCAAGTTACCTGTTATGGTTTAGTTTTTTTCTTTCTTTATTCAAAAATTTAACAAGGATGCAAGCACAGTGGTAACAATCAAATTATTAATCAAAATACAAATAATACAAAATCATAGACACATACAAGACTTTCAATAATTAGCACTTATGATGCTAATAATAATTTTGTTGAAGATAATAATGACCAGAATGACCCTGATAATGACAATGAAATGATTGAAAAGGAAAAGTTTTAGACATCTTTGAAGCTAGATTTCCCACATTGAATACATAATAAACAGTGTTGGATTACATACAATAAGAATAACAAGAGGAGAGTTTCAATATCAAGAAATACAATCACATAATCAGGTGAGACAGTAAATCCCTAATATTATTCTTGCAGTCTCTCTAATGTATACTCACTTTTCTTGGTGGTATTGTTTGCTTATAAATAAAATCGTTTATTTTTACATGTTTATTATCCCACATAGATAAAATATAATAAGCTGAGTGCTTTGTTATCAAATGATCTTGTTTGTTCTAACCGTGTGAACTGAGGATAAAGCCTTTCACCACTCACATAGCCAGTGGCTTAGTTATATATCCCTAGAAGATAACAACACATGCCTCAAGCATGCTTCACTCATTAGGCAGAAATCCTTGGTCAGTTATAGTTTCTATACAGTTCCCTGAAGAAAATCTATGTATAAATTTATGAAGAACACGTGGCAACACATAAATCAATAAGAAAATTTTGATGGACTAAGATTAGTTTTCAACTTAATGTGATTAGTTCAAGTAACATTCCCGTATAGATACTATTCAATAACCAATGTTTTCCAATGATATGTTGAGTATGTTCTTCAATACAAGTGTAGACACATGACCCAATTTACATAATACCACTTACATATTTGTAGTTGCCTTAAAAGGACACAACCCTTAGAGCCAGGAGGTAAATTTATTTTTATTTCTTCATGAAACAATTTGTGACTTTATACTAACAAATTGAATTTGACTCTTTCTTTATTTGTAAGCTAAGGTGGAAAATGTAAGGACTCTTCACTTTTCTTTTTTCTTGCTCTAGGAGTAAGCAAATGTATTCTTCAAGATTTCTGGTAGATTACATCCATTTATAGATGAGAAATGTAAGGCAAATATTCAATGTGGTGAGTAAATAATGATACTAGAATTAGTGTCTGAGATCTTCCCTCTGCATACTTACAAGGAGCAGTAATTTGTTGATGGAGAGGACCAATATGAAAAGACTATGGGGAAAAAACATACTTTGTAAAAAGTTGTTTAAGACTAGGTGACCAGTGATGAGTACATGAAGCAGAGTTGTGTCAGGAGCATGAAAGGGAGTACATAGAAATCATATTAGTGCTGGGCGCCAGTGGCTCATGCCTGTAATCCTATCTACTTGGGAGGCTGAGATCTGAGGATCACGGTTCAATTCCAGTCCGGGCAGAAAAGTCCATGAGACTCTGATCTCCAATGAAAACCACTAGAAAACCCGAAAGTGCTGCTGTGGCTCAAGAGGTAGAGTGCTCACCATGAGCTGAAAAGCACAAGGACAGCACACAGGTCCAGAGTTCCAGCTCCATGACCAACAAAAAAGAAAAAAGAAATCAAATTAGTAACAGAAACTGAGAAAATCTTGATCGTTCATCTTATATAATGGGTGGGAGCATTAGGGTAAGAAGAAATCTAAAGGGTTCTGTATCTATGGCCAGGAAAATATGTTAGTGATATTCTTGGTGATAAGGATTACAGGTGACAATGATGGATTTAGGGGAAAAACTCTCTAATAGTTCTAAAGTTTATATTAAACAGATGCAAAGATAGGTCTGTTTAGATATCATCAAAATATCCATGACCATGAATATGAAAAAAGAATGATAAAATTGGGGGCATTATTAAAGGGAAGAGGAAAAGAAAAGTTATGACATAACTGTAGCAATGTGAGCACCAGTGTGGACAAGATTGGAAGAAAGAGATAAGGAAACCAGAAAGTAATAAAAACAGATTTACAGAAGTAAAGAAAGGGAAGAATTGGCAGGAAGAAAAGGTCAAAACTGTTACAGAGACATTGAAGAAAATATGCTATTTGGATTTGAAAACTAAAAGGACATAGACAAGTTCAATAAGAACAGTGTTTTGGTGAAATGGTAGAGATGTAAGTCATATTGATGAAATTTTGAGATATGAATGTGAAGCCATAAAATTCTAGATCCATGAATTCAACAGATCCTGTTTATTTTAAATGTTGGGAACAAATGCTTTTATACTGACCTTAGAAGTATTACAGATGTAACTGTCATGACCTTTACTTAGATATATTCTGTAAATATTTTTGAAGACTGTTTAACCAGGAGATTATGGATTGAACTATAGCGCAGACAAGCCTAATTTGACCTACAGTTCCAATGAGTGACCCATGTATCTACATCAGTTTGGGATTTTATTGAAATATCGTTAGGTATGTTTGGATATCTTATCAGCATAATCATTATAAATGTAGGACAAGTAACACCAAGTATAGGTTGAACATACAGTTTTACTGATGTTACTGAAGACTCCACAAATTTATTCTTCTTTAGAATAGAAAATGCCTCAATAGCCATTGATACGTCATCACTGCCATATACTCTATTTAAATATAATTCTTGTTAGGGATATCTCCATGCTGAAATAACCCTCTCAGTGAACCTGCCATAAACTTCAAACTTTTATTGAATGGAAGAGTTCAGACATTAACCTCACCACAAGGACTAAATGCCTAAAAAGATGAGACATTTGTTTTAATGCCTTTCTTTCATTTTCTGATACACATATGCATGTAGGGAAGGATTCTGATGTAACAATAATACAATGGTGACTTGTAATAACACATCTAGGATCGAGTGTTAATTCAGATACTTACTAATTAGCTCTAACTATATATATATATAATTATATATATATTTCTCCTGGGTAAACTAATGAGCTCCATGAAAATGTCCCTAAGGAGCCTTTCAATTCAAATATCACTGTTTGTCTCAAAATGCCTTAAATTTTACACCCTCTAATGTTGGCATAGAGTTATACTGTGGAACTTTTCTCCTCAGAGAGTGAGTACTACCCTATTGGTTAACATGGACAAAGTACCTTCATACATAGATTGGGTGTTTGCCAACAACAAGTGGTAGCTGAACAATGTTCTTAGCAGTTTGTACAGATGAAGTGGAAATAGAGCAATCAAAAGAACATGCAAAAAAGACAAAGGCACAAAGTAGAATGTGCCAAGGGAATGCTGATGTACAATTTCAAATAATGTGCTCAGGTGTGAGGGTGTGTTCAAAGTACAGCATCAGACAATATACTTGAATACTTTGAGAAAAAAAAACTGCATTAAACCCATTAAACTCTCTAATCAGTCACAACATTATCAATTTAGGGAGTATTTTCTAAGAGCATACTGAGAAAAAGTGGGCTCATCACAATTAGTGTTCAGGTTGAAGTAACGACAATCACATAACATGTCTTATGAGTCTTCATTTATTTTGAAGCATTAAAGTGGGAAAAAGCCAAGTAAATATTTTGCATGTATCTAAATTAAGTGGGACTATTATATTGGTCTCTCTTTAACTTGGAAGTTATAGGGTATGTCTTTTTATACTCTAAGTTGGGACAATGATCTGCTTTCAGTTATTTTCTTCTCTTCCCCTTCTTTTGCCCTTCCACTTAAAGAGACATACTTGAGCTTGCATTTCTAAATCCTTCAAAATTATCTGAATTTCTCCATACTTCTGGCAGCCTCCTATATCTTTCTCAAGGGAATATCTTCTCACTACCATTTTTTATCCCATATGATATTGGATATCTTCCTGCCTAATTCAGTTCAAGATACACATTAGACTCATCCAGATATCTCAACACTTATATCACCGTAAAATCCTATCTTACTTAGAAACCATGATTTTAGTATGTCTGGGGAGGTGGCATCTGTCATTTTTGAATGACCATAATTGATACTTATATGCAAGCATGTTTTAAACCAATATGACTCTCAGGAGATGAATGAATCAGCATGTCCATTGCAGCACTCTGGGCTGTGGCAGGGACAAGGAATAAAAATGGTTGGCTACCCTCGGTTATTAATTCTGGGCCCCGGGTCTGGCCAGATGGAGAGATTCCCTGCATAGGGTAAGCATTTTTATAGGAATTCCTTTATTGTCTATTTTTCATCTACACATTCTTGCCCAGTGCTTTCCTTTTTACATTTAGGGCAAATTCCTAGTCCTCTCTTGTTAACATCAGTAGCCTTTTTAAAATTCTTCTTTATATGTCCCGTTTGACCATATCCAAAACATTTTAGCTTAGAGGGTTTGGTTTGTAAAGCATGCCAGGTAGTGGCCATAGTTTCAGCAAATAACTGCATATGCCGGGATTCGGATGTAATGTCTTTACACACCTTTAAATATGTATTTACATCCCCAGATTCTTTAATAAGCAATAGGGCTTGTCTACAGTGCATTCTCATAAGCCAACATGCCTAGTAGTTGTTGCAGTGCAGCCTCTCCCACAACAGTACGTTCCAAGGACAGTGTCAATCGTGATAAAAATTCAACATAGGGTTTATTAGGTTTTTTAATTACTTTAGTCCAGGAGACATAATGCTCTCCTACCAGCCGAATCCTCTCCCATGCCTCAATACCTATGTCTCTTAACTGCTCATGGATCTCTTCAGGAGAGTTCACTTGCATATGAACATCTGCACATTGTTCTGTTCCACTCAACATGGGAACGGTTATGACCTGCAGGCGTGGATTATTGCTCTGTGCATTTTGTCTAGTCCTTTCTGTATATAACTCAGTCAACCACATTTGCCATTGTAGGTATTCAGGTTCCTTAAAGCAAGGCTCTACAAAGCATGTTCCAATCCTCGGGAGCAAAATTATTGTAATGTCGGGCAAGCCCATTAAGCAATTCCTTAACATAATGAGACTGAGGACCATACAACGTCACTGGCTTCTTAAGTTTACCAATATCATGGACAGCAACACCCTCATATCTGGGTGGTTGAGCTATATCATTCATAGGAGGTGGTCAAATTACAGGATAAGAAAAAATAGGCATTTCATCATCAAACTCACTGTCTGAGCCTTCTGTTTTGTGAGGGAGTGACTCGGTAAAAAGTACTTCGGCAAGCAGAGGAGTGGAAGGCTGTTTTACTTTCACTTTCTCAGATTCTCCTTTCACTCTGCTAATTTCTAACTCCATATGTTGTAATCTTGATAAAATCAATTCCATTTGCTCAGACATTCTATTTACGCTTTCAGTTTGTTCCTTTTCAGCCTTCTTTACCTCTTGTTTTTTCTCCATTAATTGTGATGTATCTTTATCTATTGCGTCCTTAACCTCAGAGTCCAATTGTAAATCTACAATAGATGATGTGGCCTCTTTTTTTAAGTCTGCTATTAATCTTTTCTCATTTAAAGCTTTAAAAAGGTTATGTAAAATAGCCCAAACAGATCAAAATCTAACAGGACTCCTTTCCCCTTCTCAAACAGCTCTTTCTACATTATACATTACTCATTTCCATTTATCAAGATCTAATGTCCCTTCGTCGGGGAACCAAGGATTCCATTCCCTAACTACATTAATATACATTTCTATGTCAAAAGAAGAAATAGTTACACCATAAGCAGCAAGTAAATATTTTAGCATATGTAAGTACAGAGTAGACTTAACTTGTCCCATCACCTTGTAGTTAAAGTACTTACCTGAATATCCCTTCCTGAATTCAACACTGCAGGGTCCCTGTTTGGGTGCCAGTTGTCAATGTCTAAGGCATTGTTGTCCCTGGGTAAGTGTCACAAAATCACCAGGACACAGGGGTTGCAGAGTGAAAACAGCAATTCCCACTGCATGTTGTGCTTTATTGCTAGTGGGTATTTAAAGACAAGCAAGAATTATCTTTGCCAAGATTTAGTCAGGAGACATTAACACAAAGAATTTAAACAGAAACAATTTTGCTTAAACAATGAGAAAAAGACTTTGTATATTTTTATCTAAACTATTTTAGAGCAAGCTCAAACCACTTCCCCCTACTCAGGAAAATGCTTGACTAGCTGTTCGTCTATGCTTAAGTAAGTAGAAGAGCTACTTCCTCAGTTCCCAGGAGTCTGACATGAGCTTTGAGATAGGGAGAGAGAACATGTTCCCTCTCTAGTCCGGCATGCCAAGAGCTTTCCACATACACACACACAGTCCTCAGATAATCCTGAGGCCAGAGCCTGCATAGTTCTGCCCCTCCAACACAGACCCTGAGTTTTCACACAGATTGTCTCACCAACTCTTCTATTACTTTAAGCAAAAACAAAGCAAAGCAAAGCAAACAAAATAGACTTTATGGTTAATTAAGCTGCTATTAAAGATTCCAGGCAGAATTATACTGTTAAATGATGATAGTAAATATGTTTTGTAGATACTGATCTCACATGTGTCACAAAAATATCCACGGATTCATAACTAGAAACTCTGAAGTGTAAAGTATATTAATTAGGTGAGTTTCATTAGTTAGCCAATGAAGAGAACACCACATGGTATTCAGTGAGGTAAAGAAGTTTATTTACTGAACTGCTGCCCATGCCATACATAGTGGAAAGGCATGTAAAAAAATGGGGTGACCCAACCTCGGGCAAGGGTGTATATATGAGAAGGACCAGATGAGGTGTGGCCGTTTAGGGGAAATTCTGATCACACTGGATCTGGATGTGACCTCACGTTCTGGGACTCACCTCTGGTCAGATGGAAAGTGTGACCAGAGGCTGACCAGGTTGTGACTTAACAGGATAGTGAGGTGGCTGCCTTCAGGTGTGCCAAATACTAGGCAACACATAAAGGGTTGAAACTTAGCCAAGAAGTGGGAAGGTTTCTGCATAGGGTCTACATTACTTGGAGCAGACCTAACACCAAATCCAGACAGTACCTCTGATATGTGACTCCTGACTCCAAACAATTCATTCTCAATCACTTTCTTTCCTTCTTTCTTTCTTTCTTTCTTTCTTTCTTTCTTTCTTTCTTTCTTTCTTTCTTTCTTTCTTTCTTTCTTTCTTTCTTTCTTTCTTTCTTTCTTTCTTTCTTTCTTTCTTTCTTTCTTTCTTTCTTTCTTCCTTCCTTCTTTCCTTCCTTCCTTTCTTTTCTCCTTCCCCCTCTCTCTCTTTTGTTTTTTTGGTAGGTTGTGGGGTTTGAACTCTGGGCTTTGGCACTTTCCCTCAGCTCTTGAGCTCAAGGCGAGCACTCTACCGCTTGAGCCACAGCTCCACTTCTGGTTTTTGAGTGGTTTATTGGAGATAAGGGTTTCACGGACTTTTCTGCCCAGACTGGCTTTGAACCACAATCCTCAGATCTCAGACTCCTGAGTAGCTAGGATTACAGGTGTGAGCCACCAGCGCCCAGCTCTCTCTCTCTCTCTCTCTCTCTCTCCTCTCTTTCACTCACCCTCCCTCTCTCCCCTACCTCAGTATTCTCAACTCTCAAATAATAATCATTTGCTGAGTTGAACTCACAGGTTGGGAGAGCAGCTCAATTGGCATATGTGAAATTTATTTAATGTTTCCTTGTACCTCTACCACAGGTCACTGGAATCAAATAATGAACACTCAGCAGCATGGCATCTCAAGACATTTGGAGGAGGAAAGCAAGCATGCTCACTGCATTCTGTGAGGTCCACCCTAGGAAGGTGGGTCAGACTCCTCCCTTCTCTTGCTAACTCTCAACCCAGTTTCTGCATCAGTAGAGGTGACTGCCTCCAAGAGTCCCAGTTAATCAAGTGACACGGGTATTAGGCAGACACTTAGCCTCTTGTGGTGCTGAGATTAATGGCATGATTCAACATGATCCACTAGTTTGATGAGATTGGGACTTCTTAAATTTTTGGTTAAGCTATGTTCAAATTGTGTTCTATTTTTTTTCTGATTGTTAACCATGATTATAGATGTGAACCAGCACATCAGACCATTCAAAGTTCTTTATCCCACATGAAAGACATGAAGTTTATTTTACCAAATGACATACAAGTTGACAGACAGCAAAAGTAAGTCCTTAATTCTGGTCAAGATGTGTTATTAATGTGAACCAAAATTACTTAGCAAAATATCTGACTACTGTGATTATACTTTCAATCTTACCCTACACTTGAATATCAAATCACCTATATTAGCCAATGATTCACTCAAATTACCTGTAATCATTTATGTCTGTCCTATCTTCTAGAAGTAGGGAGAACTGGAACTCACACAATTAACTAAAGTGGGAGAATTTGAGAGGATCACAGTTCTGAATCAGTCTAGGAAGCAAAGTATCATCCATATCAACCTACTAGGTCGTGATATTGGAATGCAATCATGATCCCTGCTTTTTGGGCTGGGTGCAAAAATTGCTACTCTATGAGCAAAGTAACTTAAACTAGAAAGGATTGGTGGAGTGACTCCAGTGGTGGAATTCTTGTCTGGCAAACACAACATCAAAACTCAAATCAACTTCCTAACGATAAACTAAGAAAAGGAAAGAAAGAACAACTCATATTGAGCATGTGTTCAATGTAAAGATTTACACTAAATTATTGTAGTTATAAATGCCATCATTTATTTCTAGGAGCGCACACATTTTGTGTCAAGACTAAATGAAAAAATTAACACCATATATATAAAGTTTGGTAAAACACAGGTCTAGCTTACAATGGTGAACACTTAAGTTCTGAATCATGTGCAGTGGTGTTGCAGGGTTGTTAAGGTTTATGGAAGTCCATCTTTTTGATGAACTTGACATGATGAAATTACCTAACCATACATAACCATACAGTTCACTGGACAGATACTACTGATATATATATATATATATGTATGTATATATGTATATATATATATATATATGTCACACATGTATGCATTTATATATTAAGTGACATGTAAATAAAAATAAAAAATTATCATGAATAAATTTAGTGAACAGATAACTTTCCCAAAGTATTACTTTACCTGAACCAATTCATGTCTTAAAGTCTCCAATGCTATATAACACTTACATGGTTGCTGATCCCCTTCTGATTTTTTATGATATTGTTATTTTTTTTGTTTTTCAGATGAAAAGCCTGCCAATAAATATACTTTCATGACATTCCTTTCTTTAGAAAATGAAAAGCATGTTATGTTATCTGGCTATTTATGTACTATCAAAATTTTTTTTTATAATTTCAAGTGCATATTGTCTTAGATCTCACTCATTCTCTTCCAATAGTACCTATGGGAAGGAGAAAATGATGGATTATTCTGTTACTTTGGGAGTTTCTGTTATTAATAACTGCAATAAATATGAAAACGAAACTCTGAAATTATTTAGAGAGGTAACTTGAAAGTTACTTTCTACACACTCATGTTACTTCCTCAAATAAATCACAGAACTTAAAATAAGTAACATTTTTAGCCGGGTGCCAGTGGCTCATGCCTGTAATCCTAGCTACTCAGGAGCTGAGATCTGAGGTTAGTAGTTCAAAGCTAGCCCTGGCAGGAAATCCATGACACTCTTCCTTCCAATTAACCACCAGAAAACCAGAAGTGACACTGTGGCTCAAGTGGTAATGTGCTAGCCTTGATCTGAAGAGCCCAGGGACAGTGCCCAGAACCAGAATTCAAGCCCCTTGACCAAGAAAATTAAAAAGGAAAAAAGGGTGAAAAAGTAATATTTTAAAACTAATATGCATATATACACAAAATTTGTCTAGCAATAAAACTATAACAGCCCCTGGACTGGCAAAAAAAAGAGATTAAAGTGAAATTGCCTTCAATAATTCTTTTAGACGATCTATACTGAGGGCAGGCTACTGGAACTCACATCACTAATGGAAGAGGTAGAATTTGAGAGGATCACAGATCAGAACCAATGTGCAAGGAAATTAATAAGAGTCTCATATCATCCTAAAGGTTTTCATGTTGGAATGCATTTTTGATCCCCGCTACTTGGCAGACAGAGGTGAGGAACTTAGCCTGTGTTCGCCCCTCAGAAAAATGGATAACTTATGAGCAAAGTAAATAAATCGAAAAAGAATTATTCTAAAGGTAGAATACTTGTTCAGCAAACAAAATATCTAAATTCATACTCATTTCCTAAAAGAGGAAAGAAAAGGGAAGAAAGAAAGAAAGAAAGAAAAGCAAGAAAAAAAGAAAAGAAAAGAAAGAAAGGGAGGAAGAAAGGGAAAAGGAGAGGTATAAATAAAAACCTCAGCATGCGTTAGGTGTTAACAATGACCCTAAATCATTTTAGGGATAAATACCATCATTTAATTCTGGGCAGAGACATTTTGTAGCAAGCCTGAAAAAACCATAGCATACCACATACAAAGTTTGGGTTAAATACAGGTCTGTCTTACACTGTTGGACCAATGGGAATGTATGTCTAGTGCTGTTGCAGGTGTGTGGGAGTTTATCATCCTGATGATCTTGCAATGATGAAATTGACTAACTACACAATTATCTTGGCATATCCCTGTTGAGACCTATATTAAGTCACAGGTTAACAAAGAACAATATGTACAAGGAAATATATTGAACAACAAGGCATTGTGACCAAATTATTTTTACCTGATTCAGTGTATTTTTGTCTCATTATGTTGTCTTTTCTTGGTTTTGTTTTGTTTTCAGAACCATGGTATAACAGGGCATTTCTTAAATTTTTGCCTTCTAGTCTTCAGAAATTCTGCAGTTAAATATGCTTAAGTTCCTTTCATTAGAAAATTTAAACCACATTAGGTAGGGTCTTCATCATGATTTTATGATCTCAAATACATTTTTTTTTCTGGCATTCTACCTGTATAATCTCACTTCAATCTTTTCCAAAGGGAACTTTAGTGGAAAGAGGAAATTCAAAGTGGATTCTGGTAGAGAATTTCTGTTACTAAAAACTCTGGTACATAGTAAAGTAAGCAAGTCCAAAATTATTCATTAGAGAGATGATTTGAAAGTCATCTTTTTACATCTTAATACGCTTTCCTCAACCAAACCAGAGGATTTAAAATAACTAATATTTTTAAGTTAATGTACACAAATGTGCATGAAAATTCTAGAAATAAAATGATCACTCATGAAACCTTACTTATACTTCAAAGAATGGTTTCCAGTTAGAGGAATAATCTTCACTCATTTTCACACAATGTGTATCTGCCTGGTAACAGAACCCCAAACTAGACTAATGCATCTAATAGCTATCTAATTTTCTTTGTCTTTTGGGAATACTGCTTTCTTATCATATTGAATTCTGTGACCTTTATAAAATCACATTTGTAATAAAAGTTAGTAGGTGGGAACTTCAAGGATGAGGTGGTGTGGGGTTTCTGGTGGAGCCCTCTCTGGTTCAAAGGAGGAGTTGGTATTGGCACAGCCTCTGTGGTAGAGAAGAGTGGGGCTTTGAGGGTGAAAGCCAGTCTGTGTAGGGCTTTGAGACAGCAGGGAGGGGACAGGAAAGACTAGACTTGTTAGGAGCAGGGTCTCTTGTGGAGTAGGTGGGACTTAAGGATGGAGACTGGCAGGTGGATGGGTTTTCAGTGGAAGAAGGCATGGTCACTGGGGAAGAGTCTCTTTGGGACAGAGCTTTGAAAAGGAAGAACAAGGCTACAAAGGAGGAGGTTACTTAGAGGAGGGGTTGTTGTGTAGCACTGTGAGCCCTGGTGGGATATGTAAGGTGAAGTTTCCCATAAGGCATGGAAGAGAATGAAGGCAAGAGGCTGACAAAAGGTGGGGATTCTGGTGCAGGACTGCGGAGCTATGAGGGAGAGTCTTTTCAGGGTCTGTGAGAGGGCAGAGCTGTGCTAGGAAAAAGTGGGCTTGTAAGGGGCGGAGTTTCTGGTGGAGAATGTCAGGCCTTTGGGAAGTGTGTTAGGGTTGAGGTGGGGTTTCTGGCAGAGCAGGATGTAGTAACAATGTATGGAGGAATTTTTCCGGACCAGAGCTTGGTGAGAGCAGCGATAATATCCAGTGGGCTAGACTAGTTAGGACAGGGTTTCTGGTGTAGCCAGTCGCCACTTCGAAAAGAGGAGTAAGGTTGGATGGGGATTTCAGTGTTACAAGGCAGGGCATTAGACTTTGGACAGGGTTTCCAGTGTGCAAGGCAACCGTCAAAAAGGGACTGTGAAGGGACAGGGATTTACATTTGAGCACGGTGAGGCTTCCAGAGGGAGGCCAACAGATGCAGTGGTTTGCAGTGGAGCAATGTGGGTGTCGAGAGATGGGATAGTGTGGTGGGGTTGTCTAGTGGGGGTTTTCTAGAGTAGGTCAGGGCTTGGAGCCATGGGGTTAATTGGAAGAGGGACTTTGAAAAGGAGTGGAAGGTCTACAAAGGTGCAGGGTAATTATGGGCAGGGTAACTGGTTGAGTAGGTTGTGGATCTGCGGGAGGATCCAATAAGGGGAGGATTCATCTCTGGAACAATGCAGCCATTGAGAGAGTAGATATGGAAGGTAGAGAGGCCTGTGGTGGAGCAGGGCTGGCTTTCCAGGCAGGAGATGGGCTGTGTGAGAAGCTTCTGGTCAACAAAGGTGGTGCTACAAGGGCAGTTATAGAGAGGTGGAGGGTTTTTGTTGTAGCATGAAGGGCTTTGTGGGAAGAGGTAGGTTCAGGGCTGGCTTTGAGGCGTTAGGCCACTTAGAAGTAGACTGGTTATGTATGGAGTTTCTGATGAAACCAAGAGGGGACGAGGGAGAAGTCTGGTTGGGAGTGGGGTATGAAAGGGATGGGAGGAGCTTGGAGGTAATAGAATATGGGAGCAATGGGACTTTGAGTGAATAGAATAATTAGCGATTGGGTATCTGGTGGATGAAGTTAGGATTAGAGGGAGGAGCCCGATGTAGGCGGGGTTCTTGGTGCAGCAAGGTGGATCATAAGAGCAGATATGGATGTGGCCTGGTTTCTGGTGATGCAGAGCAGGGATTCCAGGAAGGGGTGGAGTGGAAAAAGGCATTCCCTGTAGCAGAGGAGGACTTTCAGGAAGGATTCTGGTTGCAGTCAGGCCTTTGAAATTTTATAGCAGGACTACCAGGGGTAGGTTAGTTAAGGTTGGGCTTTTTAAGGACGAGGGTGACTGGAAGTGGGTTTCCAGTGGATCCAGTCAAGTTTTATGGGAAGGGGGGATAGGAAAGGGACAAGACTTAGTGAAGAGTAGGGCTACAAAAAATAAACAATTACTCTAATAGGAACACCATTTTCAGTTAGTGTAGAATTATATTACTTTTATGTATGCGAGAGATATTGGAGAAAGTAAGCAAGTAATAATTCCTTCCTAGTGAAATTTTCCTGTATTCCAGTTGTGTGAAAATAAAACCACAGGTCACATCAGGATCAGAGGCCCACAGCACTGGACTTGATTCCGCAGCACAACCTTTAAGGACTAAAAATAAAAATTTTTAAATATCTCACTTGGTCATAATGGACACACTATTATCTTAAAATTGTGAATGAATAGAACTTTTACTCTGACTGTTTTAGAAATCCTAACAGTACGTAAATGATAATGTTTTAACTTTATATAATATTGGAAAGTATACTAAAATAATTAGGAAAATATAAAATGGTACACAAAATGTTTGTTGTCCAGCATCAATTTTAATCTAAAAGAATTTAAAACCAGAAAATTGCCATCTAGTGAGATTGCAGATTGGTTTATTTTCAGTCATCACAATGGTGACTTAAGGAATGTAGCTTCATCATTGGATGCATCCATGTTACAACATATCTAAAAATGTGAAGGACTACACAGACCCTTAAGAAACTCAGAAGGATCTGTGAAATGAGGTTGGAATAAAATTAATGACTAATTACCGTAGGAATTTATCTTCACTAGGCCCATAATTATTTTCCAGAAGGAAAGACTATATTGAAAAATAAACAAACAGTCAAAAAAGGAAGCAGGCAGGCAGACCTTGAAGTAAACATTATCCAATGAACAACATCTATTGAAGCATGATTGCAATAATCTTTTACCTAAGTTACAGTACTGATCCATGTTCGTCCCTTATGCCAAATAAGAAAGCCATGAAAATGCAGTAATAATTTTTCAAGACATTAGATTTTACAGAAGGAATTCAATGAATGTATTTCTAGAAAGTAAAGATAGATGTCTGAGATAAAGAGTAAACCAAATATCCCCATTTTTAGTCCTTCAAGGTGAGATGGGTAAAAGACGAAGCACAAGGAGAATGGACAGAAGTACAATAATGCATACCAGTAGTTCCCAAGATGCAATGATGAATGTAACAGGGAAAAGTCAACATGACCATCAGAGGACTTAGCACTGCAGAGTAGAGAGAAGAACAGTGAATATGACCTTGCATATTTGGCTGCGGGCATGACAAAGTGGTAAGAACACCCATTTAAGGGGCACAAAACACTCAATTCAAACGCTAATATTAGGGGTATTAAAAAAAAAAACTATGATTTTAAATAATTAGAACAATTGTAACACTTAAGTATTTGAGTGGAGAAAAATCCATTAGAGAGATAGAATGAACCCACGTTCCAATGCTCCTTTAGTGATAATGTTTAGTCGTACTTCAGACAAAACAGAGTTACCTTGCAAATGAGCATGGATGTGCATTTGGGTGATGGAAATACTCTACTTACACAGGTGTAAATTAAATAGATTTTTTGGGGTAGATTGTAGTTCTTGAACTAAGATCCTGGGTGATGTCCATGAGCTTTTTCTCTCAAGGCTACCACTCTAATACTTTGAGCCACAGTTCCAATTCTGATTTTCTGTTGGGTGTTAGGAGATAAGAGGCTCATGGACTTTGCTTCCTAGGATGACTCAAACCATGATCGTCAGATCTCAGCCTCTTGAGTAACCAGGATTCCACGCATGAACTGTCGATGTTTTTAATAATTTAGTAAATTTATAGTTACAGAAGTTATAAATTATCATTGTAACCTGTGTAAAATATGTGTGTATGTATAGATCAATGCATATAGTTAGAAATATATTAACATATTTTTGCATCTACAGTAGATTTATGAAATCATCCTTCACTGTAAAATAAAATGGAAACAAAAGTTAATAAGGAGCAAAACAAAGGGAATTGTTACAAGTTTCTTTTTGTTGAACGGAATATGAATTGTGAGAATCAGTTTGGGAAAACCAGCTCTACTTTAACAAAGTGGGAAATTGCTATTAATTCCAATCCATCTCTTTGCCCATATTGTGCATCCTCACACATGAGTGTCAAAATCAAACACACTTTTTGCCTTTGTATTTACTCACCTGTTATAATTTAGGGGATACATGAAGTAATCAAATAAAGATTAAAATAATTGTAAGTGAGCCTATTAGTTAGAGCTGAAAAAGATTTTAAATATGATAACTAATTACATTGCATATTTCTTACTTTTACTCTTTTTATGTCCCTCATTCCCAAATTAGGAAAGTACATAGTAGGTTCTCACTAAATTGTATGTAATTATTAAAAATGTATTGAAAGAATATGGGCACAGTGTGGTTTTAGCTTATTAAAATCTATAAGGGGTAGTTTGTTTTTGAGGACTTGTTTGCAATACGTTGTGATGGAGATGAAGGGAGGGATGTGCTTATTCTTGAAAACTGGCTAGAGCATTGCTCCCAGAAAGAGAGTGATGAATTCTTCCAAAAAGTTACAGTAATATCTCTTTCACAACCATGTTCACTACTGCACTCTTCACCGTACCCAAGTTATGGAAACAGCACAGATGCCCTTTGGCGGAAGGATGGTTGGCAAAAGTGTGTCATATGTACATAAGTGGATTGTACCTATCCATTATGAAGACTGTTACGTTATTTGCAAAGAAATTAATAGATCTCAAAATATGTTAAGTAAACGAAGTCAAAGCCAGACACACCAAGGACCCATGTTCTGTCTCATATTTGGAAGCTAGAACTTTATACAATTTTACATAGCAATATTAACCAAATCATGCTATTTGTAGAGGAGTATTTAAAAGATGTAATTTTTTTTATAAAATTGAACTTTTAATCCAACAAAATTAATACCAGGAAACTATCCCTTGGAAGATGTGAGGGGAAGTCAAAGGGAAGGAATAAAGAGAGTTATGGAGGAACAAAGTGAAGACATGATATTCAATGCAGATAGTATGAAACTAGAAAAAAATTAAAGTGTGGTGAGGTTTAGAAGGGTAGGGAAAAGTTATATAAAGATCCATTATACTTAAAAGCATGATTTATTGAATGGAAATTCCCTTGTACAACTAGTTATGATAATAAAAATATAATTAAAAACAATGGAGACATCTGATCTTAAACTGTGTTCTCTTAAACCATGAGTCAATATAATAGTTTCCCCTCAGAAATTTTCTTTGCAGGTATTTTCCTCATAGTGACAGAAAAATGATCAATGCAATGAATATCAATACATCACATCGCACATCATAAACAGACACAATAAAAATCACAGTAAAAAATGTTAGAATTAACCACAGGATAAAATAACAGGAAGAATTTGCCAAATGCTAATTGATTGTTTTTCCAAGTACTTTACCTATGGTATATAATTTAATCCTCACAATAATTCCATAAAGTGGAACTACTTACATTTTAATTCTCAGATGATGATATTGAAGTCTTCAGAGTTGGAATTACTAGTACAACATTGCACACATGGTAGGTGTTAGCCTGAGGTTCATCTCCCACTGTATCAATTAACCTCATTATATTTTATGACTAAAATACCAGCACTTAGTCTACAAATTCTAGGAAAATTTCCCAGAATTTTTGTGTACACTCATAATATTTCACTTTATCTTTGTTAGAAAATAGGGAACTGTAATATGAAAACTCAAAGTTCATGATCAATGCATACCTCCCTGGTGAAAGGAAGTGCTAAAGTATAACATTCTTGATTTCTAGGTCAAAATAGCAGAAATCATATTCTATCCCTTCACTCAACACTGCACTGCCTGAGGACCCTATCTCTGTTTAACACTGTCTTACTGAAAGAATGACCTCCCCAATTCCTGATGGAAACAGACTGCAGGTCTTATGTACCAATCATTTCCACATTGTAGCTCACCTAAGTTGTTTACCATTAGAAGTATTTTGATTGCTTTTTATGCCCAACATTTTGAGAGAAAGTTACTACTTTAAAATGCTATTAAAGTAAGACATATAAAAATCACCTTTGTCCCTAGATAAATATTTTACCTTTCACGTACTCAAAAATGCAGTCCGACCTATCATTAATGTTAGGAATAAGAGGATAAAAATCATAGACAACAAGACCTATGCATGAATTAAAGACTCTCCAACTTGCAAATACAATTGGTTGAAAAAGACATAGAGGGTTGGGAAGGTGGCTCAGTGGTAGAGCGCATGCCTTGCATGCGTGAAGCCCTGGGTTTGATTCCTCAGCACCACATAAGCAAAAAGAAAAAAGCCGCAAGTTGCGCTGTGGCTCAAGTGGAAGAGCGCTATCCTTGAACTGAAGAGCTGAGGGACAGTGCCCAGGCCCAGAGTTCAGGGCCCACTACCAGACTCTCCCTCCCCCAAAAGACATCAATACTACTATTTTTGTTCAAAATTTCTTATGATACTGAAGATTTAATTGTAAACTGTTAACGCTTGAAAATAACTCATTTTCTTGCGAGTAGAAAACAAAACACAAGATTAATCCTAATCATTTCCAAAGACATTTATTTATACTACAAATTCACTCTTATAACTAGGAAGATTCTAAAAATAACTGAAGCATAGTATCACAAAGGGCATAATTTAACTTCATCATGTACATTCAAAGGACTGTGCTAATAGTAAACAAAGTTATACTAATAATTAGCTCACCCAATTCACTTCCATTCTTTTATTCTATATCTTTTAGTTTCATAAAAACTGTCTTTTCATAAAATGATGCATGAAAAGCTTATATACCCACTTACATTTTCAGATTTTAACAATGTTTATTTCAGAAATGTCTTTAGCTGTATAGTCAATGAACTGAAATAACACTAAAATATTCAAACGGTTTTCAGAAATTGCAAGACTCGCTCTGGGATGTTATTTATATTGGAAAAGATATTCAAAAAGCCTTATTTGTTAAAGTTGTGATAGTTACTCCCACAAAATAACTGTTAATGAAGAAACCTTTGTATGTAAAATACAACTTCAAATGCATCCACAATCTGAAGGTGACACGTGATTTTTATTTCGTATATGCAATGTATATCTAACAAACGTATCCACAATACTGATTTTCAGTCAAGATGATGGGATATTCAAACCTAAAAAAAATACGGGAATTTTTATCTTAGTGTGAATAGATACGATCTTACAAAGAAAGTTATTTTCAACAGAAATCCGGAAAGAGTTTATCCACCTTGAGTTTCACAGGAATAACCAGAGAGTAATACCTGTTTGGTCAAGTCACTGCATGAGTATATCTTAAAAGTATAACCAATTTAAGAGGTCAAAAACATATTTTGTACTGACAGTCATCTTACAGCAATAACTTACTACCTAAATATATGTGTATCGTCTTGCCTAACATATACAAAGAACTGAAAGTGATCTCTTTTATATAACTTAATGTTGTAAATGCTTTGATTATGATGATGTTATTATTTGACAAATAAAATGTACAGAAGGGTGGTTCCACTGAAATGACAGGACGGAACACTGATAAATAACAACATTGCAACACAGCTCTTTTCAGCCTCACTCTGTCCTCATTGGCAAGTAACATTGCAACCGCACTCACATACACACACATATACACACACATGTGCGCACATGTACACACACACATACATGCATGGCAAATTCAGGGTTTATTGTACAAAATGTTCAAATAATATATTAGTGATTAGGAAAAATGATAATTTGCCTTATTACAAAATAATACATAATCCAGTCACCACGTTTGTTATATTTTACCTCTCTCTCCACATGTGACCATTTAATTTATTTTTAATTCATTCATTCTTTCATTCATTAGTTTGGTGCTAATACTAGAGCTTGAACTCAGGGCCTGGCTCTGTGTCAGAACTTGATATTTATTTTGTTTTAGTTTTCTCAAGGCTAGTAGTAAATGCTTATAATACAGCTCCATTTCAAGCTTCTGTGGTTACTTTCAAATCATATCTAATGGACTTCTTTTTTCTTGGTCTGGTTTCAAAGCACAATCATAAGATTTCATCTTTCTGATTAAGTAGGATTAAAGACCTGAGCCACCCGTGTGGTTCTTACTTTTTCCTATACTTATGTAATGCACATACTTAGATAGTAATTTAAAACTGAGATCATAGAAGCAAGATGTACAGTGATGATATTGTCCTGTCAGAAATTCAAGTTAGTAATGTAAATTTCTTCTTAAGACCATACACAAAAAATATTTAAGAAGAAATCTGATGGTGTGTGTGTGTGTGTGTGTGTGTGTGTGTTTGTGTGTGTGTGTGTGTGTGTGCTGTTGAAATAATTTCCACATATAAGCACTGTGCAGGGGTCTCCAACCATCCTCAGTTATTGGATAGCTGCCTTGAGATACCAACTCATGGACAATGTCTAGGTATCCACTCTAGGCTTCCCGATGAAGAGGGGTATACTCATCCTCATATATAGTATTCATATGAGTGGCCTTTTTTGGAAAGTAGTGTCTGCACTGTAGTAAGCTGCAAGGCAAGCACTCCACACTGAGCCACCTTCACAGCCAAAGGATTAAGATTTTTGTCTGTAATTTGGTCAAAGCTATGTCTCTTTATGTCAGCGACTAAAAATGTATTTACTAATTTCAAGTAAATACATAAAATCTATTTCCATCTCTTTTAAAAAATAAAAAAATTGTTTGCTCTGTAAATTGATTAGAAGCATGGATTTTGTGGCTAGCTAGGTCATTGCACATCTGTATCTCTTTCCCTCTCTCTCTTTCATGGTTCTCATAGACAATATGATTGCTCCATAATTATCCTAATTTATTTTGCTTTTATGTTTTTGGTTGCATCATTTCTCTCTCTGCTCTGCCATTTCCCAAAACAGCACCACATAAACAAAAAAATCCAGAAGTGGTGCTGTGGCTCAAGTCGTAGAGCACTTGCCTTGATATGAAGAGCTCAAGGACAGTGCCCAGGCCTAGAGGTCAGGCCCCACAACTAATTTTTTAAAAAACAGAATCTAAATATTTGATAATTCTACTAACAGATCTGACTGAAATCAGTTGAATCACACTTTTCCTGTACAATGAAGGAATAGGTCCAGGCTAGGAAAGCAGCTAGAGAAGG
This sequence comes from Dipodomys spectabilis, assembly GCF_019054845.1. NCBI lineage: Eukaryota > Metazoa > Chordata > Mammalia > Rodentia > Heteromyidae > Dipodomys > Dipodomys spectabilis. The sequence goes on from NW_024871073.1 coordinate 2,071,669, forward strand.
CAGGCAGATTGTATCTGTGACAAAACTTTGTGGAAAATGGAATCAAGGATTACTTACTGGTGATTCACTTGCACTTGAAGCATGATTCTGAACTATTGCTTGCTGATTCTGAACTATTGCTTTGATCATTATATTCTCCAAGAAGAAAAAGTGAAATTTAATTGATAGCAAGGGACTGCTAATACATTTTGACTTCTCATTAAGCATCTTCAATCATCAAAGTCACCTGAAGACAATAGATAGGCCTATTTTTAGATGAAAACAGGTGTCTTTAAAAAAACAAGAATTTAGGTAGTCATACAAAGGACTTCTATTTTACTACTGCATTATACATTTTTTCTAATGTTAGATACCAACATTAGAAAGCTACTAGAAAGCTCTTAAAGCCCATATGTTGAATAGTGAGTTCTCTTACACTATAACATGGTATTTCCCAAATCATTTACATAGAAGGCATTGTTTCCTATTTTCTCATTCCTAGAATAAGGTGCACATGAAGACACCACTGGTCCTCATTTTCAGTCTGTACCTTTGAATACTGAGGAAAATCTTTCCTCTGCTCTCTATCAATTCCCTAGTCTCCAGTTAGAATAATTTAGAATAATAAAAATGGAAAAAGAAAATAAGTCATGGTGAAAAAACATATGCAGAAAATTCACCAGTTTTTTCTGACCAGTTCAACCAATGTGAACTATTGGGGAAATACTTGGACATCTCATTCCCACTGGCACTGAAATTCTCTGGTTAGGCAATTCTGACGAAGACAAGGAACAAGATGAAAAAGTGAGGAATGGTATCAATTGCAAGAAAAAATGGAATAGGATCCAAGCAAATTTCTTCTTTGGGATGCCAAAATATATCGGCTTACTATGGTGTGGAGACTACTTTCCAAAAAGGCCTCCCAGATGAAAACTAGGGATGAGGATGAGTATACCCCTCTTCATCGGGAAGCCTAGAGTGGACACTTAGACATTGTCCATGAGCTGGTAGCTCAAGGCAGATATTCATGCAATAACTCTGAATGGCTGGACACCCCTGCACAGTGCTTATATGTGGAATAATACCAGAGTGGCTTCTTTATTACTTCATCATGTTGCAGATACCAATCCCCAAACTAAAGGCCTCTTGACCCCCTTGCATCTTGCTGCTGGGAATAGAAATAGCAATGATTCTCTGTATCTCCTTCTGTTGAACCATTATATCAAACCAGGTCTAAAGAACAACTTGGAAGAAACTGCATTTGATATTTCCAAAAGGATAAGTATGTATCACTACCTCTTTGAAATTGTCGAGGGCTGTACAAATTGTTCTCCTAAGTCGTAATGGTTTGGTTAAGTTTCTTAAATTTCAAAAATGCCAGTCCATCTTTTGTGTCCCTACAAATTTTTTTCACAATACAAAGCAACAGCCATATCTTACTATAATATGGAATACTTCACTAATTTTCATATCATCCTTGTGCAAGTGCCATGTTAAACTCTGTATTGTTGTAATTTGGGTAGACCTGCTGCTGAAGCATGTAGTCTCCTCTAAATTTAAGTACGTAATGATACAACCTTTATACAGGCATATATCCATGGTTGCCTATTTGTAACAAGGAACTCTTATTGTTCCTAAAAATGCTATTGATCTTATTTCTCTAAAATTATGTGTATAGTGGAAAAAACTTATATAGTTTGGTCGATTGCTCACATTTACAATTTTTTATCAGTGCCTATTTTGTCATTTTCATTTTAAATTTGATCATAATTTGAAGCCTTTACATCTAAGTCCAAAGGTGGTGGCTTTTCAAGTACTTATTTATCAACTGAGTTAGCTGTGTGGAGCTAATGGATTCAAAGTAAGCCTTGCTTAAGTGCTACTTCTTTCTGCAGCTTAAAATTTCCCAAATGAGGTCTTGCTGGGACAAATGTCTACCCGAACTGTGAAGACTCAGGGTCTATGTTGAGGGGGACAGAATGATGCAGGCTCCAGGCTCGGGATTATCTGAGGACTGTGTTTGGGATTAGGAAAACTCTTGGAACGCCAGGCTAGAGAGGGAAAATGTTCTCTCTCGCTATCTCAAAACACATGTCACAGACTCCTGGGAGCTGAGCAAGTGGCTCTTCTGCTTGCTTAAGCATAGATGAACAGCTGGTCAAGCATTTTCCTGAGATTGGAGAAGTGATTTGAGCTTGCTCTAAAATAGTTTAGATAATAATATACCTAGACATTGTCTCATAGGTTAAGTAAAAATGTATCTGTGGAAATTTTTTGTGTGAGTGTTTTCTGACCAAATCTTGGCAAAGATTATGCTTGCTTGTCTTTAAATACCCACTAACAATAAAGCAAAACATGCAGTGGCAATTGCTGTTTGCACTCTGCATCCCCTTTGTCCTGGTGATTTCGTGACCCTTACCCAGGGACCCCAACACACTAGACACTGACACTGAACCTTTACCCTTCTTCCATGTAGGAACAGACCAACCAGAATATCTTACCCTGACAGCATAGATTGTCTTACTGGAACAAAAATAATCTTAGTTACAAGGGATCATATATAGAGAAACAGTTCAGACAGAATTGTTCAGAATGGAAGGTATTTTATCAAAATATAATTGTTTATTATAGTTATTTCAAAAGTAGCTAAAGCCAAGAAAGTGAAAAAAATGTTCATATGCATGATTACCTACTGTCCTGGCCTATTATCCAACCAAGCAGGAACTTACAGTACTGACATTCTATCACCAAATATTTCCATAGCTCCTGAAGAAGTCCATATCTTTCTCCTCGATATTAGACCTTAAATTGGTAATGTTTTAATCACAGTATTTCCTCTTGCCTCTAGGCTGTAAATCTACATATGATAAATCTTTAAGTCTAACTCTACCAAAAACTGAGGTAGAAATAATGGAATAATACTTTAAAACAGAGTTGCCTTTGATTCTCTAAACAGAACACAACAATGCAAAACAATTTTCATATTATATATACTTATATATTTTATATTTATATGTGCTGATTTTAAATTTCCTACAGTGAATCTTACTAGAATTGATAATTTGACAAATATATTGACATTTATTCCCATAAATAGATTGGAATATAAATAATTAGGTTTAGAATATATATTAGAATATAAAAAGCATCAATGCAATATCTTCGGTATAAACTTGTGATTCCTTCTAAGTGTTCATGGTCTTCTGAATTCACATGGTAAAATAACAGTATTGTTTTCTACTAATCTATAAGCGATTTATTCTGATGCTCTGTTTATTGTTTTAAGTCGCTGGTCCCAAAGTGTTTTTCTTCATATTTCTGAAGCATTCTTACTGATTATACCCAAATTTTTCTGATATGATGTCTAAAAGCTATTATTCTTCTGGAGGACCCACGGGTCCTAGGATACCAGGTCCCAGTTATCTGCATCATCAGATAACAAGGGCATGACTTCTCACATAGGCCCATGCAACATTCCAACAGAAAATAATTGAAGACTCATCTCAATTTCTCATTTGCTATAATATTGCAGGGTCCCAATTCCTTACAAGAATTAGCAGTAATCAATTGTGAAATGCAAGGCAACTTAAAATGAAAGATGAGATCACAAAATCTGAGAGAAAGTACTGTAATTCAAACTTTCAATTTACAGATGACCAGCCTATATGAGTGAATAAAATCACAAATGAACAAGGTTATTTTTAATACCCCTCTCCTAATGATTAATGAAAGATTTCAGTGCAGCCAAAAAAAATAGTTTCTGGAATGAGAGATCCATAATTGGTATACCAAGACTAGGAAAACTTGATTTAGAGGTCAAATATAATTTAGAAATACATTAATTGAGAAGACCCTTAGTACTTCAAAACACTGTTACTTCAGTAAATCTTGGTCTGTAGTATAAAAATGTTGTCATTCTCAAACCAATATAACCTACATTTAATCTCCTGAAAGTATATTCCCTTTCAAATAAACTTTTTAAAATCATATTCACCAAAATAACACTTGACAAGTAGATGATAGTGACATTACAAGGTTTTCAAGGGTAGGGAGCAAGTTACAATAGAGTTGATTTACGTACCCAGCACTAATACCAAACAAGTTCAACCATTCATTAAAGTGTAGAAATAGTACCCTCCACCATTTGTGTTGGTCAGCAGGTGCCTTCCAGAAATGTGTTAAATAGATCAGCCTCCCATATTTAGCTAATAAAGTAAATTTCATCACATAAGAAGGTACATTTTAAAAAGTCACTAATAGTTGCCTTATCATGTGTTGCCTTATCATATATTTTCCCTATCTGTCTAACATAGTAAGAAATATGACTTTAAGTCTTGAATATGGGTACTGATGAGAGATGTGACAAACATAAAATCTGTCTTCTATTTCTATCATATTCCTTTATAGTAGTAAATATTAGTTTTCTTCTTTTTCCAAAACTTATAGGTAGTAGAAAAAATTATCCTATGTAAAATAAAATAATCACATACCATTGTAGAAAGCCATTTATAAAAACTGGTAGTTAGGAATAAATTCTAAGCCATTTTTAAACTTTCCTGTTGACTAAAGGTTAATCTTCCAAATGAACGAGAATAAAATCATGTCTAAGTGCTTCTCATCTCCAGTCTTGCAAATTGTTATTGCAGATGAATGAATTATGGAAATATAAGCTGACATCAATTGCATATATATTCTCCATCCTGGCTGAGACTCAGAAGTTGCACAGCACAGGAAAACAGGTGCAATGACTGGCTTCTGACATCAGGGTGAATTTTTGGCAGTGCTGGGCTTCGAACTCATTGCCTAGGAGGCCCAACTGCCCAATCGGTCCACGTGATTGCACCAGACTTTGAGCCACTAAGGAGATGGGCTCTTCCCAGGAACTGAGATCGAACCACAGGGAGGCCAAAATAGTGCTCAATGCATCATTTAAATATGGGATGTATATTCACATCCGTGTGTAGACTGCATTGTGCATTGAGTGTACTTATTGTATTTATTTTGTATGCTATTCATGGATGTATTGTGTATTTTCTTATGTATATGATGACAGGTATAACTGGGCTGACATGCATCACCTTTATTCCCATGACCACAGTGTGGCCCATGCATTCTCCATCCTAGCTGAGACCCAAGACTTGCAAAGGAAAGGAAAACAGATGCAACCATTGGCTTCTGACATCAAGATGAATCTTTTGGCAGGGCTTGTATCTGAACTCGGGCCATAGCAGGCCCAATTGGTGAATGGGTCCACATGAGCACACCAGCCTGTGAGCGACAAAGGAGCTAGGCATTCCCAATACCTGTATTTGAGCCCCCCTGGAGGGAGAGTGGGGAGCACAATAGTCATCCATTCATAAGTTGAAGGTATAATGCAAATAAGTACATATTTGTATAGAGTAGGATTGATGGTGACCTGTGATGGAATCCAATCTGTAAGTACCTATATTTGGATCTTTTCTGATGCACTCATTTCATGTCTGTGATGATTATTGTCATGCTTCATTAACTCTCCTTTACAAATAATCTATACCCCATGAGTCATGCATATCATTTCCTACTTGCATCATGCACAATCTACTCATTCATGGATGAGATTGATCTCATGCCATGACTCTTCCTATGTCCAGAAACTAGTATCTCAGGATCTCCCGCCATTCCTTCCTCCTTGGGGGACTGAATTCAAGCCTCAGTCCTGGAAAAGTTACTCCTTATATACATTTTAATGATAGGATTTATACTTCTGTTCAGATATTCAGTCCATATTGTGTTTGGTGCATTTATTCATTTTATTTCTTGTTTTATTAATTTATTTACCATTTATTTTATTGGCTCTGATAACACTTATATCATTTATTACATTGTTTACATCCTATCACATAGAATCTAGATTTTAGATGTGTTCTCCATCATGCCTGGCAGTGCTAGGATCTGAACTCAGGGCCTAGCAGGCCCAATTCATGAATGGGTGAGTTTGAGCATGGGAGCCTCTAGCCAATGAAGCTGACAAGTGGTTCCCAGGCGCTGAGATTGACCCTCAGCCAAAACAGCGATACATGGATAAGCAGGCAGTGGTATACAAAGAAATATGTATTGTTAAAGAGTGCCAGAGCCGTCTATCTATGATTGAATGACACCTACTACGTTCCTACCAACTCTTAGGTATTTATTATACCACCATTGAAGGAATATTATTCTTTTCATGCTTAATAAACTATACGTTAAGATCAATCTGCATTCTAGGACTATTGCATCCAATTTTAGACTAGACGGATGTATGAACCACTCATTCAATGGATATTCCCATTCATAGGAATGAGTCTCTTGTGATCTCCTGCCATTGGTGTCAGGACTGGGATTTGAACCCAGGACCTATGTTCACAGGTGGTCCTATAGCTTCACTGATAGCCCACAAGCCATCAGCAAAGGCAGGTCATACCTACTTTGCAGCCATGTCATTCAAACCCAGGATGATCACTGTGCAAACAAAAAAATAATAAAACCCCAGCCCCCTGAAGGTTGCCACTTTTTCTGCTTTCCAGTTTTTTTTTCTTCCAGAAAGCCCCCTGGGCCTAGGATCTTATGATCAGGTTTTTTTTCTTCCAGAAAGCCCCCTGGGCCCAGGATCTTATGATCAGCTATGGTTCTGGAGGCTGCACCCGAGCCTAGGGAGATCCAAGTTGAGACAGAGTTTCCATGACCTGAGTTCAAGCCCCATGGTTTGCCAAAAAAAAGAAAAAGAATAAAGAAAAAATAATTATTTAACTAAATTAAAAAAATAAAGCTCCCTAGTTTGGAATTTCTGCTAGTTTTCTTTCCTAGCCTGGGATTTGAACTCAGGGTCTTGGTAAATCTATAGCAATGTGAGGGAAGACTTGCTGCTACTTGAGTTCAACCTTGTGCCAACCAAAAATGAAAAACTAAGTCACTGACCTAAGCAGGGGGAGGTAGTTGTGGAGATGGGAGGGAAGGTATGGTAGGGGGAAAACAAAGGAGGAGGTAACAATGCTCAATATGAAATTTACTCGTTACCTTTCTCCTGTACAATATTTTTACAATAAAAAAATGAACAAAGACAAACAACGTAGTTCTCAGAAAAGCACTTTGGAGGTAAGTGAAGGATGTCTGACTGAATAGCTGTACGAAATTCTACACTTTTAAAAATGTTCAGTATAGAACTGAATAAACATAACGGCTTCCATTAATAATTATGTCAGTGTCTTGGAACTGGGGCCAGTAGTTCTGCCATTGCTAGGATTTGAGCTCACCGTCCAGGTAACTATTTTGCATCATGGGTGAAGGTGAAGCTCACTATCCATGAGGAAAGAAATTCAGGCTAGAGTTCCCGGGCCTGAATGAAGGCCCTGCAATGGAAAAAATATCTCTATACATATGCAATATATGATACATATACTTACATATGTATGTTAATTTCATATTATGATGAAGGTGGATCAGTGGTAGAGCATTTGCCTTGCGTGCCTGAGGCCCTGGGTTCGATTCCTCAGCACCACATAAGCAAAAAGAAAAAATCCAGAAGTGGCTCTATGGCTCAAATGGTAGAGTGCTAGCCTTGAGCTGAAGAGCTGAGGGCTAGCACCCAAGCTCAGAGTTCAAGCCACACAACCGGACCCCCCCCCCCAGAAAAAGAATGATTCTGTATTTTATTTTTCTTTGATTCATTTATTTATTGTTTACTGTATTTAGTATTTTTATACACATAATATTTATTACATTTTGCACATCTATTATAAAATTATACCCAATAATTTAGGACATTGACTCATTTTCATTAATATTTTATTAATTGTTGAAACATAATACATAATTAAATGGAAGCATTTTTCACAGTCTTCACATGATTAGAGTCTCTCACAAGTATGAGCTTTGTCTTATTTATCTTTGGAACCTTTCTATCGGGTTTTCTTTAGATGATTTATACTCAGAAGCCTTTTCTTGAGGATAGGCAAGTGAGGGATAAAATTGTGATTGTGGGGTAGAAATGTGGCTTAGTAGTAAACTGCTTGCTCATCATGCATGAATGCCCAGTGTTTGAATCCTCAGTGCCACATACTCAGAAAAAGCCAGAAGCTGTGGAGTAGCTCAAGTGGCTAGCCTTGAGAAAAAGAAGCTCAGACAGAGTACCCAGGCCCTAAAATCAAGCCCCAGGACTGTCAAAAACAATAAGCCAGATGCCAGTGGCTCATAAGTGGAACCGTAGCTTCTCGGGAGACTGAGAACTGAAGACCACACTCCAAAGGAAAGCCTGTTAGATTCTTATCTCCAGTGAACCACCAAAAGAACCCATCTGGCATTTTGGATTAAGTGGTAGAGTGTTCATCTTGAGCTGAAGGGCTCAGGGTCAGATGTTCAAGAGCTTCCTGTGTTTCCCTTGGTGATGAGAATTTACTTGCACATTAAATGTTCTTAGAGTTCTCGAGCTATAGAAGAAGGAAAGAAACATTATTGACCTATCTGGATTCAGATGAAGTTCTCAGGATCAAGACCTAGCTCTGTTAGCAGGAAGAACTCCAGTGTAACTCTGTAATTGAAGGGCAGGAAACAGTTTCAAAAGCCAGGCTAAGTGCAGAGACCAGGCCTACAGGATTAGGAGGCAGAATGTACACACTCAAGAGGGAAGTGAGCTGCAAAACCACTTCATTCATTCCAGGCACAACCAGCAATGGGGAAAACCTGTAACATTTGATGAAGTTACAACAGGGTCAGGCTTTACTCAGCCTCTTCAAACAATGACTAATTAACCTTCCTCCCTCATGTGAAGGGAGCCTCAGGCTACCTTTAGGTTACCAATAGAGAGCCAGTTTAGTGGGGGAGAGATGAGGAACAGAGTAGAAAAACCCTGCTCTCTGGTCTTAGGGAGTGGGTTTTTGACTCTCCATCTATCAGATTTGAAGACTCTTCACCTTTGCCAGTCCATTCTCCTTCCTTCATTCTCCACATAATTAATGCAAACCCCCAGACTAACTAACTAGAGGCAGGACTGTTTCTATTTTATCTCCAAGCACATGAGTTAGAACCTAGCTTTGCCCTCTTGACTCTGGGGCCCTTGGTTGCATGAGAAGTGGGAAAGAGACAGTCTTCCTGCTCTGTGGTTATGTGAAGGCACACTGCAAAAGGCCTCCTGACTGGGAAGTGTTCCCTTCTTTCCTCCTGACGTCCAAAGATTAATCTATCATCTTTCTTTCTTTCTTTCTTTCTTTCTTTCTTTCTTTCTTTCTTTCTTTCTTTCTTTCTTTCTTTCTTTCTTTCTTTCTTTCTTTCTTTCTTTCTTTCTTTCTTTCTTTCTTTCTTTCTTTCTTTCTTTCTTTCTTCCTTTCTTTCTTTCTTTCTTCTTATCTATCTATCTACCTATCTACCTAGGTATCTCTTTGCCAGGCCTTGGATTGAACTTAAGGCCTTTGCACTGTCTGTAGCACTCTACTATTGAGCCACAACACCAATTCTGGCCTTTTCTGTGTATGTGCTACCGAGGAATCGTACCCAGGGCTTCTTGCATGCTAGGCAAGCATTCTCTCACTAATCCACATTCCCAGCCCCCTCATATTTTTCTTAATGGTAGTTTTTACATATGTATGCTACCATTTTACATCCCCAAGTTTAATTTTCTGAAGACTGGTTACTTTTAAGAAACCCTATCTTCCATTCCCTGCCTGATTTGTGACTGTTCCTGCATTGTCCTCATAATAAAATGTAAATAAAGACTGCTGAGATCTTCAGTGTACATCATATAAGGACACAGGCCTGGAACCCAGGAAGAAAAACAATGGGCCTGACATGAAGAGGATGATGCAGTAGGTGCAAGGATCGTATCTGAAAAATAAATACATAAATAAATAAATAAAAGAAGCATCATTGCATACAGTGTGTTTGAACTCAGGGAGGTAATATACACACATAAGTAAGTACAGCACTGATGCATAAACGTGGCCTTCTCTTTTTGAAAAAAATTTTGAGGCTATCCCATGGCTTAAACTCAGGGCCTGATGCATTCCTCAGCTGTTTTTCCCAAGGCTGAGGCTTTACCACAGCCACAGCTCCACTTCCAGCCATCTGGTCTTTAATCGGACATAAGTGCCTCCCAGGCTTTCCCGCCTGGTCTAGCCTGTTTCTCCTGCTCAGCTTTCTCTCTCAAGGCTCGATCTCTATCTTCTGGGCCACTGCTCCACTTCTGGTTTTCTGGTGGTTTATTGGAGATAAGAGTCTCAAAGACTTCCTGCTCTGGCTGACTTTGAAGGGTAATCTCCCAAAAAGGTTTCAAGTGGCTTTCCTCAGGGATTCACCAAGGAGCCCCTCCACACAAACCTGTAGTCTAAATCTCGAGAGGCACTAGAAAAGTGATGCATGAATGTGCTTCTAGTGTATTCTAGATACTTAAGGTTGGAGACACTCAACACTCCTAATTATTAGATCATTTTGTAGGCAAAAGGAGCAATGCAGACAGTATAAGGATCGCTCTAGCTTTCGGTCCTCCCATCTTGAGACAGTAAATTTCTGTAGCTCAATGCTAACTGCCAGAGCTGGCATGTCCTGTGGACATTTGCTCCCAAAACCTGTGACACTCATTTCTCACTTTTGGTTTCAATCCTATGAACAGATGGTAAGATGAGGAGAGAAAATCCTTCTTAGAGAAAGCAGCTATAAAGGACATTGGGTAGTTAACTTATAAATTCATAACACTTGTATGACCCTGTTAAGAAGTCAGGTTTCCAGATTAAAAATTGAAGAAGAAAAGAAAGAAGGTGCCAATGACTTCTCATTGTAATCTCAGCTCCTCAGGAGGCTGAGATGTAGAGAATCTGAGTTTGAATCCACCCAGCGTAAGAAAGTCTATGACACTGTTATATCTAAGAGATCACAGAAAAATTCATAAGTGGGGTTTTGATTCAAGGTTAATGCACTACCTTTGAGCAAAAGGATCTTAAGAACAACGCTTAGGCTCATAGTTCAACATCAGTACCTGCCCCCTCAAAAAGAACCTGTCCCTCCATATCTTTGAGTATGTATTTATGTATTCCTATAGGTGAAGCTCCAGAGTAGGTATGATGAATGGCACCAACATAGAAAATTTGTATCCAATAAAATGATTTCATAACATAGACTGCTTTCATGACAGTGCATGTTCTGGGGCTCCCCTCACTTTTCCCAGTATAGCCTGAGGGTTTCTCTGCATCCCAGGCCTGCTGGAAGAAGTTTCTCTCATTGTCTGAACAGGCAGACAAAAGGCCTCACTTCTGTACAGCTGTGTAACAAAAAACTCAATCTGTGTCAGATAGTGAGAATGAGTGTGGGTAAGCTCTGAAGGTCAGGAATAAAGGTCTATTTTTAGCCCAATCTATTTCTTTCCGCAGTGCTCTGGTTTGACAGAAAGCCATTTGTGCCACCTCCTGTGGCAGGCCAACTCCTGTGCACTTATCTTGCGATTGTGAGACTATATTCTGGTATTCAGATACAGTGCTCAATATAATTCAGCAGTCCTTCTGGCAGACAACTAGGGCACTGAAACTCATGAAATGTTTCATTGAGGACGATGATGGGCCTATCACGTCTCTCCTTGGTTTCTGGAAGCTTGGGAAATCCAAGCACATATCTGATATCACAATGTTTCCTGTCATATAGGGCTGGTGAAGCTCTTCAGGCTGGCTAGGTTTTGGGGTTGAAAGCAGGGCTGGTGTGCTGACCATGAGCTCAGTGTAGAAGCCCGGTGCTTTACCATTTTGTTTAACAGCATCACTTCTAGTCTGTGAGAGTGTGTGTGTGTGTGTGTGTGTGTGTGTGTGTGTGTGTGTGAGCCCGCGTGTGCATAGGTACATACACCATTCCTGGAGGTTGAACTCAGGTCCTGAGCACTGTACTTATTTTTTCTTGTATAAGGATACCCCTCTCCCACTTGAGCCACAGAGACACTTCAGGCTTCTTTTTAGTGATATGGTCCTGAGAAATCAAACCCAGGGTTTCCTATATGCAAAGCACTCTACACTCTACACATTCCCAGCCCTCTACTTCAGGTTTTTTAGCTTGATTCTGTCTTTTCTTTAATGTTGTAGGAGTTGAAAGCTGGGCCTGAGTACTGTCCTTGAGCTCTTCTGCTTAATTCTTGTGCTCTACCACTTGAGCCAAACACCACTTCAGCTTTTTTTGGGGTCCATCGGAACTAACTGTCTCAAGGACTTTCCTGCCCAGGCTAGCTTTGAACCATGATCCTCAGATCTCATCCTCCTGGGTAGCTAGGATGAGAAACAAGCACCCAGATTACACCTCGGGGTTCTTAGTGGTGAATTGGAAATAATAGGCTCATGGAAATAGTTGGAGATAATAGGCTTTTGTGTCTGGGATAGTTTGGAACACAGATCCTCAGATCTCAGCTTCCTGGAAAGGCAGGATGAGAGACCTCAGCTATAGACCCCTAGGCTGTGGCCTCTGATACAAGGGGATCCTTGTCTCCAAGTGGTGTAGTGCTAGTCATAAGCCCAAGAGGTAAGAGCCAGCACCTAGTCCCTGAGTTCAAGGTTCATGACTGAGAAAAAACAAAACGAAACAATTGTCTGCAGGAGACAACTTACTAGTCTTCAGTAATACATCTTTGTCCCTGCCATGGGACATAAATGAGCCTCAATATTCTTGTCTGCATAATCATATCAGTTGTGGAGATCTTACAAGGACCCGAAGAAAGAATGCACCCTGTGAAGGACAAAGCACCTTGCACTCTTTGCATGACTCAGCACACAGCATCCTTTGAAAGACTCAGCACACAGCACCAATGTGAAGGACTCAGCACATAGCTCTATTCCACAAGCTTTCATTAGAATTAGGGTGCTTATATCAGTATCACCATTCTTTGAGGAACATTTCACAAACAACACAAGTTCACATCTAATGGTTTAGTGTGGTGAGTTTTTTTTTTTTGGGGGGGGTTTAGCCATGGGGCTTGAACTCAAAACATGAGGATACTATTCTAATAACATTTGCTCAAGGCTAGAGCTCTACCACTTCAAACCATATTTCAAAGATTCTAGCAGACTTCCTGCAAGGTTTTAAAGCCCCTGAGCATCCAGGATGTAGGGATAAGCCAGGGTAACCAGGACGACGGGGATAACCCATGGATCTGGGTTGCAGTAGTTTACATCTGGCTAAGTCAGGTTAGGTGGCAGCTGTCAGCACCAGATTCTTAGATTGCCCTGTGATGAGGTATTAGAAGTCCTGTCCTTCTTGCCCTTCTATAGTTGCAGTTAGAACATTCTACTTTTTTTGGCAGCAGTCCTGGGGCTTGAGTATGGACTTTGAACCTGTTCCTAAGCATTTGTACTCAAGGCTAGCACACAATTAAATGAAAGGCAGCAGAACATCTGGGTTTTCTGTTTATGTGGCACTGAGGAATCAAACCCAGTACTTCGTGCTTCCTCGGTGAGCATTCAACCACTGAGTCCCCGGAGTGAATGAGATATAAATAGATAGAGATTGCTGTATATAACTATTATATACACAAAAAGAGAGATGTCTGAATATTATTAAATTATAGATAGTATTACTACCAGTTATTAGGTATTAAATTATGTCTCCATTTAATGATGTGTCCCAGTTAACAATTAATAAAGCATTAATTAAAATTACTCAATATCCCGTTATTGTTTATCACATATGTATGTACATTCCTACATATAATTATGTATTTTATAGAATGAAACAGCTTCCTATATTTTATTAAATTATGCATCGTGTGTTACTACAAATTATTTGGTATTTATGTGTCTATGAAATTTTTATTCTGTTAATGCTTAATAAAATATTAAACTTAATCCACGTCCTATAATTTTTGTGTCTAATTTTATCCTAGAATGATTCCCTACTAATTCAATCTGTTTTTCATTTATTGTAATGCCAATTCTTCCACCTATGACATTTTTTACTATTATTACATCCTATTACATAGCATATATATTTGCATCTGAATTATACATCCTACCTGTCACCGAGCACTTTAAAATAAAAAGAAAACATGTTTCACGCCCGGCTTCTCACTCCACAATTACATGTTTGGCAGTTCTGGGATCTAAACTCAGGGCCTAGAAGGCTCAGTTCGTGAATGGGTGACTGTCAGCACAGCAGCCTCTAGCCAATTCAGCTGTCAGGCAGTTCCTAGGCCCTGAGATTGAGCCCCCATATGTTGACCCCATATTGCACTTAGTGTAGTTACTCATTTTAATTTGTTTTATTCATTTATTTACCACTTACTTTATTGACTGTTATTACACATGAAATATTTATTACATTTATTACATAGGGTATAGTTTTGCCTATGTATGAAACTTCACATCTGACACTCAGGACTTTCACAGAAAAGGAAAACGTATCACCATGGGCTTCTTACTCTACAATTCAAATTTGTTAGTGCTTGCATCTTAACTCACAGTCTACATGGCCCAATTCATTAATGGATAAGTGTCAGCATGTCAGCCTGGAGCATATTGAGCTGACTAGCATTTCCAGCACCTGAGATTGAGCCCTAGGAGTTGACAAAATTAGAACACATAGATATGCAGATTGTAGTACACAAATAAATATAGATCTTTATAGAGTGCCAGAGATGTCTACATATTATTCAGCGATATAGGCTACATTCCTGCCAATTCTTGGGTATTTATTATGCCTTCATGTAATTAATATTATTGTTTTTAGCCTTAATGAATTATTAATTAAATCAACCACTGTCCTGAAACTATAGCATACATGTAATTAATAGTATTTTTTGAATGTGTCAAAAAGCTTTCATTAAAATCAATTGGCCTCCTAAAATCACTCTAATTGTATAGTAGTATTCAAAAATAACTAATTCAACCTTGCTATTAATAATCTTCCATCAGTATTCCTATGACTAGGAACGAGACTCTTAGGATCTCTTAGGGGTCAGGACTGGGTTTCAAACACAGGGAGTATGTTGCTATGTTGGCCTATGGCTTCCCTGGTAGCCTGCCAGCTTTCCGCAATGCCAGGTTACCAACATTTTTCAACCATGTCATTCAGAATCAGGATGGTCACCTAGCAAAAAAAAATGTAAAATTGGCAGCTATCTGCAAATTGCCACTGTTTTTTCTGTTTTGCATTAAACTTTTTTGCTAGTCAGCCATTGGGACCCAGGAACCCAGGTTCGGCTGTGGGTCCAGTGGCTGCACCCCAGCCTAGAGTGATCAAACCTGAGGCAGAAATGCCACTACCTGAGTTCAAGCTCAGTGCTTGACAAAATAAAAATGCATACAGGAGTTCTGGGAAGATGGCAGAGAAGAAGCTGGAGGCTAAACAAGCTCTCGCATAGAAAGCAGTTTTAGTGCTCCAGTGAACAGTCCTAAGCCAGAGAATCACACCGTGTGCCATCACAGTACAGAGAGTTAGGCCAGAGAGGGAAAATCCAGGCAAGGAAACAGATCTGAGCACTTGTCAGGAGCCACAGCTGTGGCAGTGGTGGCTGCGCCGGTGGCCATAGCCGCCATAGCTGCAACACAGAGAGACCAGGCAATAACGCCAGATGCAGCAGTTGACTAGATTCTACTCAACACCAGCAAGAACTGACAAGGAGCAGAAATCTTCATCCTGCAGATTGCAGGCCAGAGAAGACCCAAGAAACAAGACTCTGGCATGAGTAGAAGCCTGACATCCTCACTCCTTCTCAGGTAGCAGAGGAGGTAAGACCATCCCTCCCCACACCACTAACAGAGATCTCCATCTTTGATACTGACAAAGGCCTGGCTGAGCAGCTAGCTCCAACTCAGTCTTTGAAAGAAAACAAGAGTCATTTAGCAGGTCACAGGAACCTATCCTGACATTCCAGACTCAGCTACACTCAGCGAAAAGTCACCCAGCACAGCTGAGCAAGTTCCACCAGCCTCAGGAGTGACTTTCTTCACTGGGTAAACAGAGCCAAAGGCTGCCCCTCCCTATAGTAGCCTTGACAATCAATTGACATTCAGTAAACAGAAACCCTGAGAATGGCTCCAGGCTGGGCTCTGTCAGTGTCTCAGAAGCTAGCCCCTCAGGGAAAAGTTACTGTTTGCTGAAAGGCCAACACCCTACCAGAAACAAGCCTCATCACAGCATCTCCAAACTAGAAGAAACAGCCATCTCCCTCTTTTGTGAAACTCAAAGCAGATCTTCTTCTCATTGAACTAGGCTGGGATGAGGATCACAAAATTCTGGGTAAAGCAGAGCATTTTTCTGCCTGCTCAAACAAACTGACTTAAGAAACCAACCTAGCCACAGGAAAATCAAACACCACAAGCAGACCAGAGACTCCAACAAGAGACAGTTACAGACAGAAGGGAGATAAAGGATCTACCCATCCCCCAAAAAAATATCAAAAATTCTTTTTTTGTACATTTTACAATTTGTTTTAAACTTTTTAAACTTTTTAATTTTTATCTTTAAATTTTTTATTAACTCTTTTTTTCTTTCTCTTATACTTTTTATTTTAAGGGTGTGTGTGTGTGTGTGTGTGTGTGTGTGTGTGTGTGTGTGTGTGTGTGTGTGTGATTTTTTCTTTTTTTTTCTTTTTATTCTTTTTTGTTTAGCTCTACAGACTTTTGATCCTCGTCTTTCTTCTTTCTTATTTTTCTTTCTTTCTTTCTTTCCTTCTTTCTTTCTTTCTTTCTTTCTTTCTTTCTTTCTTTCTTTCTTTCTTTCTTTCTTTCTTTCTTTCTTTCCTTCTTTCTTTCCTTCTTTCTTTCCTTCCTTCTTTCTTTCTTTCTTTCTTTCTTTCTTTCTTTCTTTCTTTCTTTCTTTCTTTCTTTCTTTCTTTCTTTCTTTCTTTCTTTCTTTATTTCTATCGTTCTTGCTTTCTCATTCTTTTCACTTTTTCTTCTCTTTCATTCTTCTTTATGTGACTTAATTGCTGTTCTGCTCATCCTCAGATATACCCGTAGTCGATTATTAGACCATATCCCCCATTTTGTACACACTTAATCCAGAAATTTATTACTCAGTTCAAAACCTTTTAGACATAAATTCCTTAATAGCCGTATTACCTCTATATACCTATATAATATTTTAAGCATTTTTATATTTAAGTTTTTCACATGTAATTCTATCCCTCCCCTTCTCTTATCCTATCCCCGTTCTTCTCTAAATATTACATTGTTAATTTACATAATTTATGTGTTTCACTTTTAATTTTTAATTTTTGTTTCTATTTTTTCTTGCCCCCTTTTTTTCTTTCTCTTTCTTTTTTCTCTCTCTCTACTATCATTCTATCCAACCAATTTCCCGCTTTGATATTAAGATTTAGTCAAGATAACTCTCCCTCTACATTTCCACATCCCTCTATTTCTATTTTTACCCACATATCTCCCTTAACCTAATAATGTCTGCTTTGCCAAATTCTTCTTTGCAGTTCGCAGCACACTAATACATAGTTGTTTGATGTTGAATAGATATATCTGTTGAACTAGATTGTATCTGCAGACTTTTTACTATGCAACTGCACACTTTGGTTGATGCTTGCCTCAAGATTGTTTTCTAGCACAAAACTGGTGTTACATTCATCCCAAATGGGCAGAACTAACGTGAAAAACACAAGAAAAATGGAAAGTCTGGGTACTCAAATCCCACTCATGGTAATCAGCGGACAGAACAGAAAATGAATAATCCAGAGGAGAGTTCCCAAAAAGCTCTACAAACACTAATGGTAAACATGGTAAATGAAAAGATTGAAAACCTGCAAAGACTTTGTGTGAGCGTGAAAGGGAGAGAGAGAAGACAAACCAAAGGTCAATACAGGAATATTATGAGCCTGAGGAAGCTACTCAAAGATTGATACAAGAATTGTATGAGAAGCTTGAGAACACTCAAAGAGAAATAAAAGAATGGTGTGAGCAGGCTGAGAAAGGTCAAAAGAGATAGACAGCAATTGCGGGAGCTGGCATGGAAGAGACAAAGAGAAAGTCAGGAGTGGTGTTAGGAGGCTGAGAACACTCAAAGAGAACTACAGGAATTGAGTGAACATAAGGAAGGTAATCAAAGAGTGATACAGGAATTGAGAGAGCAGGATGAGAATACACAAATATCCCTAAAAGCATCCATGGAGTCCATAAACAGAGAGCTGAAAGAAGTCAGGAGGTCCACAAAGGGAATGCTGACTTCAACCCAACAGAAGAAATGGGAGTCCAAGGAAACCATAACCAATCATATAAGTGAATTGAGAATAAAACTGAACACTAAATTAAGGAAGTAAAGAAGTTCACACAAGATCTAAAACAAAGCTCCAACAAAGAATTGGAAGCCATCAAAGCCAACCAACTAGAAGGAAAAGAAATAAATAATAAAGTAGAAAGTCTTGATAGTAGATCGAATCTCGGTGATTGAAGACAGCCTAGATATTATAGAGAAAGAACATACAACCATTCAAGAAAAATCCAAGAAATATGATAGATCTATTCAACATATGGAAGACACCATCAGAAGGCCTAATCTGAGGATAATAGGTGTAAAGGAGCACCTAAAAACAGAAGTTAATGGTCTAGGAAATTTGTTTAACAGGATCCTAGCAGAGATCTTCCCAAACATGCAAAAAGATAGCCCCATTAAGATACAAGAAGCTTTTAGAAATACAAATAGACCTGGCCAAAACAGGACATTCCACTCTCACAGTATAATTCTCGCAGGATCAATTCAGACCAAGAAAAGATCCTTAAAGCTGTCAAAGAGAAAAGATCAATCACCTATAAAGGGAAACCACTTAGAATCACCTCAGATTTCTCAGCAGAGATAATTAAAGCAAGAAGAGCTTGGAATTGATGTATGCCATGCCCTAATGACAAGCAAATGTCATCCAAGAATACCATACCCAGCTAAACTCTCGTTCATAACCCAAGGTCAAAGAAAGTCCTTCCACAGCAAAGAAAAATTGAAACAATTTATCTCCACCAAACCAGCCCTACAAAAGATTCTTAAAGATGTCGTTCACATAGAAAACAAACAAGACCACAATAAAGGCCAAGAAACTAAACCCAAACTGAGAATCCAAAAAGCATAGGAAGAACTCAGTTGCCTCATTCCCCAAGAAGGTGGATAAAATGGCAGGAACTCCCTAATACCTCTCAGTCCTATCTCTTAACATTAACGGACTCAACTCTTAAATTAAGTGACATAGACTGTCTAGTTCGATTAAAAAGCAAAATCCTTCCATCTGTTGCCTTCAGGATTCACTCTTGCCCATAAAAACAAAAACATTTTCAATATGAAAGTCTGGAACAAAATCTACCAAGCAAACGGCCCCCATTATCAAGTGGGAGTGCAATACTAATATCAGATAAAATAGACTTCAAATTAAAACTAGTGAGAAGAGATAAAGAAGGTCACTACACACTAATTAAGGAATATCTCCTTCTGGAGGATATTACAATGCTAAATATATTTTCGCCAAACAAGGAGCACCCAAATTTATCCAAGAAACACTACTTTTTCTCTAATCTCACATAGATCCAAGGACATTAATTGTTGGGGACGTTAACACACCACTTTCCCCACTAGATAGATCAACGCGGCAAAAACTCAAAAGAGAAACTGGGGACCTAAACAACTGCATAGATCAATTAGATTTAACAGACACCTACCGAATATTTCAACCAGCAGCATCAGAATACATGGTTTTCTCAGCAGCACATGGAAAATTTTCAAAAATAGACCACATTTTAGGCCAGAAAGCAAATTTGTCCAAATTCAGATACATTGGATTTATAACTTGCATTCTCTCAGAACACAAGGGAATAAAATTAGAACTCAACACTAAAAACCACCAAAGAGGGTCCTGTAACAACACAAGGAGCCAGAACAACACACTGCTGAATCACGATTGGTTCATGGAAGAGATTAGAGAGGAAATTCAAGTGTTCATGTTATTCAACAAAAATGAGCACACAAACTACCAGCTCCTCTGTGAAACAGCAAAGGCAGTACTCAGAGGCAAGTTTATAGCTCTCAGTTCTTACATCAACAAATTGGAGAGATCTGAAACCAACAATTTAATGAGACATCTGAGCCTTCTTGCAAAAGAGCAGTAAAATAAACCCCAATCCAGTAGATGGAAACAAATAATTAAAATTAAATGAATTAGAATAAAAAAAAACACAGAAAGAATCAACACAACAAAGAGTTGGTTCTTCCAAAAAATCAACGAAATTGACAGACGCTTAGCAAATCTTATCAGAAAAAGAAGAGAACACACCCATAATATGTATTATAACTTAGGTCAGGTGGTAGGAAAGGATGTGGAAAACAATACTACATCCAGTAAAGCTGACATTCCTATTACATCACTAAGGAAGTAGTGTTAAGACCTGCAGGACTCATAGGATTGTTGCATGTGACATTACTATGTAATACACTATTAACGATCATCTCAGACATCCATAACATTCTGCTTCCATTTTTAAGGTCAAGAGCCAAATATCTATGACTTTTTATTAATTGGGTGTGTTTCCTAGGAAGGAAGAAGGAGGATTTGTAGGTGATGATGGAAAAATATGTATATTAGCTCCCTGTCCAAATTTTTTGCAGTTTTATTTATTTTTCTTCTTTATATTATTTTTTTATTGTGAAAATACTGTACAGAGGGGTTACAATTACATGGGCAAGATAATGAGTACATTTCTTATCAAGCCTTGTAGCCTCCTCCTTTGATTCCCCTTCCCATCCCTTCCCCTCCTCCCCCGCCCCCCACCCAATTCTCCCCGCTACCCCCCCCCACCAAAGCTGTAAATTTCATTTTTCGACATAACGACTTGTACATCTCATTGTTGCAATGGGTCCACCTGTATCCCTATTTAAATGATTTTTTGCATTTTTAAAAAGTGCTACTGATGAACTCACACTTACATCTAATTGACTTGCTGTCTGCACAAGATGCATATAAATGAAGATATTTATTCTGGTGGATAGTCACATATATTAACAAAATCCATTTCTGGAAAATAAAAGATACTAGCTAAGAAATTATAAAGTATTTTCTATAAAATATTTTATTTTCTTGGAGAACAAAAGGTAGTATTGAAATGATTAGTCCAGATTTCTTCGAGATTTTATGCTGTCTCAGTATCAAAATTTTCTCTAATTCCTGTAACATCCAAGCATAAAACACATGATTTGAAGATCTCATTAGTTTTAGAAAGAAAGGTACATAATACCTTCCTTCCTGCAGAGACATGTTAGCACAAGTATGATTGATTATATTATAGATCTCTTTTTTCTCTTTATCTCATGTATTGCATATCTGGGTATATTACTCTAGGTCTTGCATCAGCTTCTGTAGGTGAGATTTACCTCTACCTGCAATGTCAAAATGGGTTTTGTGACTTACTTCAGCTTACAAAAATGAACCAGAATTAGAGAAAGACTATTTCTAGGGGAAGATTTCTATCTCATTGTCTGTGTCTAAAAGCTGACTTGTTTTCCCTTAGCCATAAAAATAGCATATTTCAGAAGGAGTCTTCCTTCAATTTATATACTGGAAGAATATAGCATGTGAAATTGAAGCAAAACTCAAATACTGCCTCATACATATGAAACAGGCAGAATTAAGCTAATATTAGAATGTGATATTAAGATGTTAGTTTCTTACCATCCTTGTATACCATTATGATAGTTGACTATAGCACAACAGAATTTAACAAATCCTAACCAAGAACTTAACAAATAGATAACATTTCCTGTTGGAAATTATTACAATATTTTATAAATAAGCATTCTCCATGTGATCACTTATAGGATTATCTTTCCTATAGATGGGTTTAATCACTCTAGAGCACTGTATCTAATATCCATTATCATTATCCAGACCTTGTGATTGTGATGGGGAAGAATAAAATATCTAGATTTCTTCTTCTCTTTTCCTCTTCTCCTATTTCTAGTGTGAATTCTCATACTTTCTCCAAATTCTATTAATAAAGGATGTGGATATCACACATTGTGGATATCACACATTGTGGATATCAAGCAAAAGGCTTCAAATCAAGAATTTCATTCTTTCAGAAACAGAGGAAGTGAATCAGAGTGGCTCAAAGAAGAATAAAAACAGGATTTTTTTTCCCTTTCTGGCTTTCACCTTAGAGTCTGAACATGACTCTAAATATCTAATAAACCATTTCCCTCGACTAATTTTTTCAAAATATAGTTTTTTAAATAAATGATAATTTAAAAATAAATAGTAATTTGTTGTTTGTTTTTGGGAGGCATGAAATAAGACTGCATTAACAATGTGTGAGTTGAGAGACTAAATTATATCAGAATCGTACATAATGAAAAATAGACAATTTTAAGATAAATAGCTTGTAGATATATTTTTAATGTGATATACCCACAAAGTCATTTATTTTCTTCTTTTCCTCTCCATGCTGATTCAACTTCAATAAGCAGTTCATGTAATTCAAATGGCTGCCTTTCTTTCAAAAATAGATTAGACCCAAAAAAGTTAGAAAAAGAGAACCAGTATTGAGTGATACATTCTTTAAAAATAGCAGTCAAATAAATATTAACCATAATTCCAAAATAATAACAATCAAATGCTCTTGAAAAGAGAAGATTGTATGCAGAACATATAAAAAGTGATAGTGCCAGAACTGCTTCAGGCATTTAGGATTTCTAGTACATGACAATGTTTTAATCAGGATTAATTGCTTTCAGGGACTAAATTTTTCTAGTTATATTTCATTGAAGAAATATGTTGTTCAGGTTAATGAAAGGAAAACAGGTTATAGTAGAAAGAATGCTACATAGCATTGTACATAGCAAAATAACTTCACAGAATATCTGTCTTTCCCACATACCTAATCCTTCAAATGTATATTTGCATTATATATATATGTTTGTAAAATAATAACCTCTCATTACCCAAGGAGCACAAATTTGAATAATTATAATATGGGGGAAGTATACGCAAATGGGTAGTTAAAAGTCCCAGGTATAGTTCAAAAGGGACATGATTAGGTAAGAACCACCAGAAAGATGTAAAGATGCTACATTAGAAGGTAAAGGAAAAAATAACAACCCAGATTCTGAATTTCTGGGAAGCAGAACAGGAGATAAATGCCTTTTCCACTAGATTCATTTGAAAAATATTTTAGCTCGGTGGGTGTCTCTATTTTAATCTAGTGAGACTTCTTTTAGATTTCTGTCCTTTAGAACTGTAAAATGGTAAATACGGATTATTTAAGCCAAATAACTTGTAGAAATACTTTACAGCAGATTTGGTTTAGTAAATTAATTCAACTACAGCCTTTTCCTAATGTAACTACAGGGACACAACATTTCCTAATTTCTGAGAGTAAGAAAAAGTTGCCACCAGCTTAATACACATGTATGATGTACATACTACTAAGGGCCTTGCATTAATGAAGTCTTGAAATACTAAATAATATCTAAATAATAAGCTCTCTATCTTTATTTTCACATTTGGGGATCACTAAGTACCAAAGTTATGTAGAAGGATAGGGTAAGAATATGGAAATTAAATCTGTTTGCTAATATTATAAAGATAATTTATGTCATGTTGAGTTAGAATTTCTAAAGTAATTAAAAAAGGTAAAACAGAAACAGAGAAATTAGAGAATCCAGTAAAGTTATAGTCATCCCAGGATGGTATAGAATATTATAGCAACATTAGACGGTGAAAAAGAAGATAACAAAAATGAGTCCCCTGGAACAATGCAAAACAAAATTTACACTACAGATTGTCATATAGCTAGAAAATAGTTTCCACTATGCTGTCTTTGATATTTTAGGTTTGTTTTCACAGTAACGTTCACCTCTTAGGAAATGACCCTTTATTAATACTCAAGGCTTTGCAGCTTATAACCCAGAAACAAATAATGCTTCTAAATTTAAACAAGCATGATACTAAGTGTAACCCAGGCTTCAGCTGATAAATAAGAATGATCTTCAGGAATAGTCAAACAATCTTGAAATTTTTCATACCTTTCTTCTTCTCCAACATAAGAAGTCCTAGTCAAGATATGGAAAATATTAATAAAGGATTTATATATTTTTTATTGTTCACTCCAAAGCAAATATACATTCCTCTTTGCAAGCCTGACTTTGGAAGAGTCACACCCTCATGATTATTTTATAGACAAAAGTTGACTGCTTTGGCTTAGGTGTTTTCCTGCCTTAGGGTGTTGCTCTCTATTATTTTGGCAACTCCATAGAAAAACAAGATAAATCCATTACGCTTATATTGAATTGTTCAAAGTCAAGATGTCTTCAAACACAGTTTTGTTACCTTCCTCACTGCTAATTAAAGTTTAATTATTGCTCTTTAAATGCAACAAAAACGTGATACTTTAATGTATATTCTCATTGAAACTGGTGATTACAGGAGTGTATGTGATTGCTTTTTTAATTGTTTTCAAGTCTTTTCCTTATTGCCTTTGTTGCAGTCTTCTAGTCAGGAGCAGGGGGTTACCCAAAAAGATCTTCCTAAGATATAAGATGTTAGGCAGAAAAAAATAGATGTATAATTAAAGATTTTCATCTCTTAAGAGACTGCAAAGCCCAGAAGACATTTTGCTATTACTGGCATGGTAAAGATGACTTGAATGTTTTGGATCTTAAACTAAGTGAAATTCATGTAAAATGTTACAGTTGTTCCAAACAATGATTATAGCTTATACTTTTCTGCTACAATGAGATGAAAACTCTGATAAGGTTGGAGGGTATATCGATTTTATGGTAGAAGGGTTAATGTTAAAAAGCCAAGGGAAATTCCTAAAACAGCACTGCCTATCACATATCATTTAATTATTCTTATGATATATAAGTATATAAACATACAAATATGAATTGAGTGACAAATATGTGATTTACAAAATTCAATGACAACTAAGTCCAGAAAAACCTTCTCTATATTTATCTAAACTAGTATATGTAGTGAGGATTTAAAATTTTTTAGAATACATATTTTAACATTTATGTCAAAATATTTATTTTAACTGTTTATTTTTAGTCAGTTGTGGTGCTTGAAATCTGGGCCTGGACACTGTCCCTCAGCTCTTTAGCTCAAGACTAGTGCTGTACCTCTTGAGCCACTGTCAGTTTTTTGGTGGCTCATTGGATATAAGAGGGTCGTCGACTTTCCTGCCTAGGCTGGCTTTGAACCATGATTCTAAGCTCTCAGCCTCATTAGTAGCTAGGGTTACAAGCATGAGCTACTGGATCCTAGATACATAATTATTTTTTACATATTTATAAAGTATTGAGTGGTAATCCCATTTATTTACAGATTGTGTGATGATAAGCTCCATCATATCCATTAATTTCTGCTTGTATTATTGCTTTTTAGTGAGAATGCACTAAAACGTATCTTCTGTGTATGATGAAATATCTAGTCTTAACTATAATAACTTTGTTTCTTGTGGTATACAATTAATATATTTACTTTTATTCAAAGAAGTCTGCTAATTTAAGTTAAATATGATTTGTAAAGTGAAAGTAATTTATGGTTTCATTGATTGATTTAAGAAAACAATTATGCCTTTTGTTGTCAATTATATTTCTGTGGGAATGTTTGATACTCATTGATTTAAGTGTTAAAATTAATAACAGTTATATTATATCAAGTTGACTCAAACTTGTATTTGAAAATTACACACTTAACAAAAATATACTTCCACTTTCCTCTACCACATAATTAAAATAACAGTAAAGCAAAGATTGGTGGTAGCCATTCATGTGTATAATCCTAGAACTCAGGAGGCTGAGACCTGAATATTTTAGTTCAATGTCAGTCCAAACAGACAAAAATGTGAAAACTTCTCTCCAATTATCCAGCAAGAAACAGAAGGTGATCATGTGACTCAAGGATAGAGTGTCATCAGCCATGAGCAAAAAATACAAGGGAGACCATTAAACATCGAGTTCAAGCCCTAAAAATGACATATACACACAAGACAACAACAAAATGTACTATGATTATCAATAATGAAGACAAAATAGTAAAAAAGATCCTCAGAAAGGTGTAAACATCTGGAAGACAGAAATCATTTGACAGAATTTTGATTCATGAGAGGGAAAAGTCACAGCCTCATTTGTACAATCGCATTGTAGTCATTTGCATTGAAACCTGTCTACTGGGTAGCATGTGAAAGAGTAGATTGGACATACCTGACATAGGAGAAATTGCCTGTGACTATGTACAATCCCACTCTGCAAAAATTTAAAATCGTGCTTGTTAATTTAAATAAAACTTATTGTTAGAGACTGTTTTGTCCACACAGACTGAGGTCCTTTTTTTGAGGCTTCAGATCAGTGCTTTTGTTTATAACCACTCCTGTTTTACCCCCTTTCCCTTGTGCAGCTATACCTTACTTAGCTGGCACCAAGCCAAGTCTTTGAACTAGACACCCGTGACTTAATCCCTTCCTTTCTACAACTCATTTCACATACTATCTCTGTCTTAGCATTAGTTGTTTTCTGACTAATCCCCATCAGAAATCACTTATATTCCTGTAAACCCACTATAAATAACCTAGTTAGAAAAGGGAGAAAGGGTTTACCATTGGCTGAGGCTCTCATCTGTAGGTTTTCTCCCTAATAAATCTGTGCTACAATATCTGTTTTTTTCATGGCTTTTGAGTCTGACAAATGATTGATTTGGTTTGATGTAATCCCATTTATCCAGACTTACTTGGGAAATTTTGACCTATGCTAAGGAGCCCCCATGTTTCCCTTAACTCTTCCTGTAAGATTCCTAAGGCATCTGGACTTACATTGAGCTCTTCAATCCATTTGGAATTGATTCTGGTGCAGGAGGATATAAAATGATCTAATTTCAGTTTTCTGTGTACAGCCAGTTAAACCAATTTTTTGAAGAGGCTGTTTTTCTTCCATCCTGCGTTTTTGGCTTCCTTATCAAGGATTATGTGCCTATAGGAGTGGATTCATTTCTGGATCTTCAATTCTGTTGTATTGATGGAATACTGTGCTTCCATGGGAAAGAATGTCATTACCCCATTCCTGAAGAAATGGAAAGACTGGGGGGAAAATGTTATTAAGTGAAATAAGCCAGATCCAATTAAATATATGCTGCATGGTTTTCCTCATTTCTAATAACTAGATATGCCCATAAATCTACATGTAAATCCAATAGATAGTAAAAGACAAATAATTACACTTGGATATGATTAACAGCACTCTAAGCATTCACATGGCAAGAACAAGGGACGCTATTCTTAGGAGAGGATCACAATGGCTCAATAGCTATGTGCATATTACCAGAAAATGTTGCTTATTGCAATGAACTCTAAGAATCAATCATATATATGAAATACATATATATGTATATAATTTAAAAAGATGTCACAAATAACTGACTTCTCTGTAAACTCAAAAGCAAAATTCTAAGTTCAAAAGATAAAATTGAGGAGTTTTCAACACATAAATTAAAATACATAGGGGAAAAGGAGGGAGAAAATATAAGATGAAAAGTATAATAGCTAACTATTGAAGAATTCATAAACAATTTTCAAAACTATACAAAAGTGCTTGGGTACAGCTAAGTTGTAGAACTAGACTAATATATACAAAGCCATCATTTCAATCTCCAAACCTAAAGGTCTAATAATAAGTTAATAAATAGTAATAATACAATATTTACTTGAAATAAATTCTTTCATATTAGAGAGGCCTGAATCCTAAAACAATAAACAAAATACTCTCAATTCTTGTATCCAATGAAATGAAACCAAGAATGAAGAGCAAATAGTTTCTTTTTATCAATTCCTTTCATTTTGTGTTTTCTTCTTTTCTTTTTCCTTTGGCACTACTGGTGCTTGAAATTGCTAAGGCTCTAACCACTTTAGATTATTTTTCAGGCCAAGCCTCCCTTGAGCAATGATCTCTTACCTATGGCTTCCACATAGTGAGATAACAGGAAAATTACACTATATCTAGCTTTCTTTGTTTTTATAGTTTTTTTTACGAATTTTTGTTTGTCAAAACTGTCTATGAAATCAGTCTTTTAAATCTCTGACTCCTAATTAGCAAGGTATATTTAATCCTAAGTTTGGGATTTTAATGTAAACAATCAATATTGACTTCTGTTTTCTAGATATCATTAAATTACATTGGGGTTAGTATGGATCTTTATGATGTTGTAAGAACACACATAATTCTCTTGAAACCTTTTTCAAATTTATCTAAATATTTCTGTTATACATCACAAATATGACATTCATATTTCACAAGTACCTTACGGAGACTTCAGTTACTTTATTTTGTGACATATTAACCCCAATATAATTTTATCAAGTCTATATGAATATACAATATTTGCAGATACATTATTTAGAGAATTAATTCACATTATTTACTTTTAATATTTTTGGGTAAGTACTTGGGTTCAAATTCAGAGCCTTGCATTTGCCAGGCAGGCACCTTACCACTTGAATCATGCCATATCAAGCAAATTTTGCTTTGATTGTTTTTGATATAGAATCTTGCATTGTTTATTCCTATGCTACCTATATACTGAACTTCCTAGTTGTATAACCAGTAATAGGTAGAATGACATCCACACATTGGCACACCCAGATTTTATTGATTGAGATGGACATCTCTTGTATGTTTTCCAGTTTGACCTTGAACTGCGACTATCCACGTTTCTATTTTCAGAGTAGCTAGGATTATATGTATAAACCACCTCATTTGGCTTTTATTATTTATGTTTACGAAAAGTCTGAAAGTATGAGAAAATCATCTAGAGTTTACTGCCATACCCAGATTCTAGGTTATACATTTGTTTGTTCTTTCACAAACTGTTTTGTGACAAACTGTTTTATATAGCGATATGGCACATCAATAATGCAAAAATATATTGCTAATGTCATTTCAAACAGCTGTGATGATCTAATTTCTACGTGTGTATTTGTTTCCTGGGAAAACATCCTGAGTACATAGGCCAAAAATTTGATAGTCCTAACAAGCAAAAATTTGCTTCCATTATGATCAGCATTTTGCAAAGAGTGGTTCCATGCCTGTAGAGGAGACTGGTCACAGGGGAATTCCCTATTGTGTCCCTAAAATAAATCTGCTCTTTGCAAACTAGCAGAATGGTAAAAATTTGTCAAAATTATTATATGGTAACTTTCTTGATCTGATAAAGAGTACTGCATTAGAATGAAATTATTCCAAGTTGCTCTGAAATCAGGCAAAGATGTCATCCATTTCTATCCAAACACATAGCAGGCATTTTTGCTAATATAATGAAGCAAAATACAAAATTCTTGTCAAATAGCTTTTATTCATATTATATAAAGAACTCTTAAATACATGAATCATACAATAAATAACCCAATTAAGCAGATACATAGAGAAGGCAAATAAGCACATCAAAAACCCATACATTACAATACTGTTGTAGAAATTCTTCCAAATGGGTTCAGATAATGCTTTTTGCAATGTAAGGAATGTTAATAATTTCACTATCTTGAGACTTAAAAATAATAATTTAAAGGGAAATACATAAAGAACTTCAGAATTCATGGAATTCTTGTTTCATGTTCTGTGCATGATACTTCACCAAAGGTATATTTTTTTGGGGGGGGGTCTGTTCGTGGGCGCTGTCCCTCAGTTCTTTTTTTCAAGGCTAGCGATCTACCAATTGAACCACATGCCACTTCCAGCTTTTTTTCTTTTTGCTTATGTGTTGCTGAGGAATCGAACCCAGGGCCTCAGGCATGCAAGGCAAGTGCTCTACCACTGAGCCACCTTCCCAAGCTATATTCTTTAATTCTAGAAAACACTAATATTTTATCTGTTTACAGGAAAAACAACAACACATGACAACTCTAAGAAACATGTCCAATGTCACCCAGCTAGCACAAGAGTTTTAGATATTAGTATAGTCATGGGGTTTCCAAATCATGAATTGAATCTGAGCCATGGATTTTGGTTCTGCTCAGTCTCAATTGTCATTTACACATCAACCTTCAGAAACACACCAACTCTCCTCGTGCCTCCATTTCTGCATTTTTAAAATGAAGATAACATTCTTCCAACCCTAGATGATGAGATAGGTAGCACCATCAGATGACACAGAACACAAATTTGCATTATTGTGATTTATCCAACAATTGTTGAATAGTTTCTATAATAATATATGAAAAAAAATCTTACAGCTTTTATAAAAATCTCAACCACTCACAATAAAAAATATTTAAAAACTCTCAACTATAATTTTATTGGCTTAACACCTTGCTTGAAAGTGTATCCCAAATACCAACAGAATTTACTGTAATTTTTCAAGTTGATACATCAACTGAATCCTCCTCTTCTCTTAAGAAATAAATCCTCTTTATGAGCTCCTCACATTGTGACACATAGCTATGAAGAGCAATTTCATGAGCCCATTATCTCTCATTTTCAGCTCATTGAAATCTGCTTGACAAAATTGTTCTGTTACAAAACTGGTCGCAAAGACTTTCCTGTGATTTCCCCAAATGATGGTAGTCATTTGTGTAAGTGACTTCGTAAACATTTTAAGGCAATTGAAGAAGGAAATTATAGCAGAAAGTTCCACAGGAAATATCTTGAAAATTGTATTATAATCTTTCTTCCTTTTTCTTGTCTCTTTTTCTCAGGAGAAGGGATTGAACTCAGGGCCTCAAACTTGCTGGATAATTGCTATTGATTCATACACCTAGCACTTTGTTTAGCTTTAGATTGATTTTCAGATAGTTTCTTATTAACAGCCTAGGCTGGCCTAAAACCATGACCCTCCTCTCACAGTTCTCCTGTCATGAAAAGCTGTTTACTGAACAAAATGGAGCAATGATTGCACAGTGATATAAACATGAGCAAGCATTATCACACTAGTCATAACACCAGAAAAGAACAAGTAGAGGAATCATTATCTGAGTGTCACCAGTATCAAATGACCTATTGCCCAACATGTTTAATTGGGACAACTAATATATGTTTTGCTAGCTGCCAGTGGCTCACACCAGCAATCATAGCTACTCAGGAGACTGTGAAGATTGTGGTTTAAAATGAGCCCAAGATAGAAAGTCCATGAGATTCTTACCTCCAATTAACTACCAAAAAGCTGGAAGTGGTACTGTGGCTCAAGTGGTAGAGTGCTAACCTTTAGCAAAGCAGCTCAGGGACAGCACTCAGGTCCCAAAACCAGCACACACACAAAGAAAGATGCTTCTAGTTCTTGGCCATGTTCTTTTTTATAATGCTTCTTTTGGTGAAGATTTTGTAAGTCAAATAATCTTGATGCAAAGTAATAGCTATGCTCTCTTGGGTTTGTAGTCCTCAGCTTCATCTTCCTTGCCTGTACAATGAAGAAATTTCTTTGCCAAACTGGTGCAGTGGGAGAATCCAGTCATAATATTCAATGTACATGTGTGAAAATGTGACCACGTAAATGGAGGGTGTGGGGTTGGGAGAGATAGAGAAGAATGATCAAATTGATGACATCGATCAAGATGTACTCACAAATCGACATATTAAATTAAAACTCCTTTGTACACTACTTATGTATGATTTTGTAAGTAGAAAATAATAAAACCAGTGCTTCAGTGCAATCCACACATCTTAGGTATAGATTGCTCACAGCTGTTTCTTTTAAAGTATACAAGACAGAGAAGAGTGGAACAAATAATTTCCAGATCAACTCTACCCCAACGTTAACATCAATAGTGATGTTGACCATACACACTTGATTTCGTGCACTGAGAACACATATCCTCCCATCCCCCAATCCTGCGTTTAAATTCAGAGCCAGGATTCTGTCCCCCAAACCCACTAATAGCTAATGCTCTAACACTTGAGCCACAGATCCAATTCGGGCTCTTTTTGTTTAATTGAAGTTGAGTCTCATGGATTTTCCTGCCCAGACTGACTTCAAATCATAATCCTCAGATCTCAGGCTCGGAATATAGGTGTCAGCCATCAGTACCCAGCTTTAGAACTCACTTTTCCACTGTAATTCTCCTTCCCAAAACTTCATACCCACAATCTTGGGAGAAAAGATTCAGAGAGCCCCCAATTGAAGAACATTCTATAGAATCCCCTGTCCCATACTCCTAAAAAGGAAGAAATGCTATCTCTCTCCCTTTGATGAAACAATAGATGTTAGCTTATTATATGATAATAATAGTAGATATTATTATAATGCTCTCAATATCTATTCCCATCCCCATTGATACCAGGCTAGTTTGTAGAACTTACTTTGGCAAATTACATGTGAGAAGTAATGGCATGTGTCTTTTCTGAGCTTTACCCCTGTGGTTTTCACTCTTTATATCCCCTGGGAACCTCCAGCAGTCAGTCTAGATCCCAGAATGGACACCATGCTGAGTGGAAGTGGATCTGGAATAGGCTTTGTAGCATGAGAGAGAGTAATCAAAATTGTAAGGTATTGCGTCCTTGGGGTTGGTTTCCCCAGTAAAATTAAGCTCACATTGAGGTCCCAGCTCTAGGTAGTCTAGGTCTCTTTCTCTCTATTCCCTCCCACTTCCTTCTCATTCTTCCTGAATATTTCCTCTTTCTCCTCAGGTGACACCAATTCTTGAGTCTCCTTATCCTAGAAACTGGTTTTAGGGTTAAACATTGTGGCTTTCTGTTTTACATTTTCTCTTAAGTGTTTCTTCCCTTTTGTCTTTCTGGAGTTTTCAGCCAGAAGCTCCCAAGTGTGACGTATCTTCAGATGAAAACCCTCTGCCAGGGGTGAGAAGGTGGCACAGTGGTAGAGTGCTTGCATTGCATGCATGAGGCCTTGGTTTGATTCCTCAGCCCCACATAAGCAGAAAAAGCTGGAAGTGACACTGTGGCTCAAGTGGGATAGTGCTATCCTTGAGCTGAAGAGTTCAGGGACAGTGCCCAGGCCCAGAGTTCAAGCCCCAAAACCGACCAAAAAAATTTTTTACACGAAGTATGCCTGGCCCAAAGAAGCACAGGTTCCATGGTTTCTCTTATTTTCAATAATTATTACATGTCTGAGACATGCAGAAACTGTCAGATAAGTTGATGTTACGTGAAATGAGCCCCAAGATAAGAACTCAAATTTTTTTCTTTCTTGTGTTTCTATCATATTTATAAGATGATTTCTTTGTTGCTTTGTATGTCCCTCCCCCACAGTATGCCCCCTAGGTTCACTGCACTTGATGTTGGCATACTTTGTTCAGGGGAAGTGAAAAAAACAAATTATTTAAATTGGGATACAGGTGGATCCATTGCAACAATGAGATGTGCAAGACATTATGTTGAAAAACAAACTTTACAACTTTGGCGGGAGGGGGTTCTGAGGAGGGACCAAGAGGTGTTGGCGGGGACTTGGGAAGGGATGGGAAGGGGAATCAAAGGAGGCCGCCACAATACTTGATAAGATATGTACTCATTACCTTGCCCATGTATTTGTAACCCTTCTGTATGGTATTTACACAATTTAAAAAATAAATTCCTCGGCCACATCTGCCTTGCTTGCTTTCACTCCCCTCATGTTGGCATACTAGGAGGCAAGAATAACATGAAGCTTCAGAAACATTTTGGATAGAAAAAGAAACCACCGCATGGGAAGTGAGGGGTGTATTACAAGAGATTGGGAGCTGAACACAGGTAGAAGGGATCACAGCTTCAACCTCATCTGTTTTCTGAATCATTGCCCTGTTTCCAGCTGTAATCCTTTGCTCCAAAATCTATGTTGCGAATTCTGCAATTCTTACTGAATCATCCACACACACAGACTTAGTTAGGCATCCAGTATGACATAAAATATACATTTCTTAAATCAGAGAAATCTGTACCGGAGAAATGTGCAGTAAGAACTTCATTTAATCAGGTTCACTTCATTTTTACATGCTTATAATTTGACTGAGAGAACAATATCAAATTCTCTTAGCCTTCACAAAGTCAAAATATCCAAGCAATACACCACTGTAATGAAAAAAATCTTTTTTCTAAAGTGAATATTTGGAATAGGAAAAATCAAATATTATAAAACTTAAAAATTGATCAAATACAAAAAGAAAAAGAAAGACATTGATCAATAATGAAATACCAATGTGTTTAGTAAATAAATGAAATGTTTGAGATTCTTATCCACATAGGAAATACATAGGAAAATAAATAGGAAAGTCACTGAGATCCCATCTTACACACCAGAATAGCTATCATCATGCAAATAAACAAACTCCTGGAGAGATTGAAATAAATCAGGAACTGTGTTTGGTGGTGTGGCATTGTAAACTGGTGCAACCCATATGGAGATCATTATGGAAGTTTACAAAAAAGACACATATCTTGAAGACCATTATTGCAAATTGGATCCATACTGAAAGAATATAAATCAA
Source organism: Dipodomys spectabilis (assembly GCF_019054845.1). NCBI lineage: Eukaryota > Metazoa > Chordata > Mammalia > Rodentia > Heteromyidae > Dipodomys > Dipodomys spectabilis. The sequence goes on from NW_024871073.1 coordinate 2,105,994, forward strand.
TATGAACATACATGTTCATGGCAGCAATATTCATAGCAACCAAGCTGTGTAATCAACCTGGATGTTCCATAAGGAAAGAATAAAGAATATGCACCTGACATAGCTATTAACATGTTTTGGTATATAAGAGAAGTGGATGTTTCTACTATATCATTGATAAATATTTTTGGATAGATATCTAATCCTAATTTCACTGGGTTTTGTGGTATTGTGTTTTTTCTTTAATGAAGGTCTTCCATATTGATTTGAGAGCAGTTACAATAGGATGAAAATATCATATATAATGTGCATATTAGATAAAAATTTAAATGTATCAATGAACACATACAGATCATCATTTAGAGTTTATAATTTTAAGCAATTTTAAGAAGGCAACAGTAGGGGGAAAAGACAATGTTAGAAGCTTAATAATAAATATACAGATACGGAAAAATACAAAAAAATAGTGAAACTAATTAGTGCTAACAGTAACAAAACATTTTCCTCAAGTTTTAAAAATGAAACTATTAAAATAATACTTAAAAACATCAAATAACTATGGCATGGAAGAAAATATAGCATAGACATATTTTCCCCAATATTTGTTTTATTTTTTAACAAATGGATTAAAACAAAATGTATTTACATGTCTGAAGATGATAACACTTTCAAGTGTCATTGATTGAATCCAGCAAGGGAAAGTAAGGAACAAGTACAGGGTAAGAACAACCTGGGTTATGGAAGAAGATACTTAGTAGAACTTTGTAAGGAAAGAATGTTCTCCTTTTTCCTCATCAAAATAGGACAGCTACCTTCTGAGAGAACACTTGTAATGTAGTCAGAGCAGTGGAGTTACTAATTTAGGTAGTAATTTATTACTTTTATTCCCTAATCTTGTGATATGATTCCCAAATGATGTGAGTGATCCTAGATTTTCTGAGCCTTTTTTTCACCCAGAGTTTCTAATTGCTCCCCATGCCAATGATTCTTCTGCTACTCTCATTTCTTCTTGTTTCTCAACTCAACTCCTGTGACCTTTAGTTTCATGAGAAAGAGCTGAAGAAATATGAGAATGGCCTGGTGTCTGAGGTAACATACACTCCTGTTTGGAGGATCTGGGGAAGGACCACCACGTGGGCCTCATAATCAGATATTAATTGACCTCTTTGGAAATGGAGGAACTCACTCCCTCAGGCAGAATCTGTCATTCCTAGACTTCCTCTGAAGGGATTTTGTAATAGGGAACAAGTCAGAGAATGAGCTTTCCCACCACCCACCACAGTCTTGTCAGAATGAACAGGATCAAAATTAAAAGTGGCCTCAGTTCCCCTAGGGCTAATCAAAAGCCAAGAGATCATACATTCCTCCTCATCAGGGACCTTCTGGTAGGAATAGAGTCTGGGCACAGTCTAAGATGGAGATAAAATGAGACTGGGCCTAAGGAGGACACAAAAGAATGATCCTCTCTTTGACTACAATTAAGTTGTGTAGTGAGACATGACAACTTCCTTCATATATGAAAATTCAC
>NW_024871074.1:0-45000 GCF_019054845.1 Dipodomys spectabilis
AGGCCTGGGAGAACCCCGACCATTTGACACAACATCTGGAAGACGGGAGATGTTATGTAATTAAACTCTGCTGGCCCAGGTCCCACTATGGGGGTGTGGGGGGGGGTGGGGAGGGGGGGAGCTGTCACTGGTGACCTCTTCCAATCAATTTAATTGGCCCGACCTCGCCAAGAAAAGCAACCAGAATGGGTTTTAGTGCCCGGTGGAAATAGCTTCGCTCCTGACTATTTATGGCCACTGAACTCCAGGATTGGGGGTGTGGGGGGGAGGGGCGAGGGGGGAGGGGGCCTTGAGACCGAGCCAGGAGTTCAGAGCTGTTCTAACTCCTGGCAGCGCTCGCCACCAACTTACAGTTGTGTCTGGGTCTCGGGACTCAGTATTTCCCACGCCCAAGGCCCAAGTCTTCCTCTTTCCCAGAATGCTCCTGTCTACCCAGGGTTTTCTGGTGTAGACAACAACAACAATTACACAAACTGAGTAGTAGCACAGGGTGGGCGAGTCTGCTATTCCTCTCTTCACCTGTTGGCTATGCCCAGGAAAAACAGTTATTTCCTCTGTTCTTAGAGTCGAAACTTTGTCTCAGCATAGTGATCTGTATTAGCTTGTGAGCTAATTATATATATATATATATATATATGTATATATATATATATATATATATGATGTTTCACGTCTGTCATCCTAGCTACTCAGGAAGCAGAGATCTGAGGATCCTGGTTCAAAGCCAGCCCGGGCAGGAAAATCTATGAGACTCTGATCTCCCGTAAACCACCAGAAAACCAGAAGAGGCGCTGTGACTCAAGGGGTAGAGCGCCAGCCTTGAGCTGAAGAGCTGAGAGTCAGCGCCCAGGCCCAGAGTTCAAGTCCCAAGACCGACAAAAAAGAAAGAAAGAAAAAACATTGGACAGGCTATCTCTGATCATTCATAACTGATCATTAATCACCTTTCTTCTTCTAATAGTTTAGTGACCTTACCGATGTCCGCCAGGGGAACCCTAGTTTTGGTTGCCTTCCATTCCTGGTTAATTAACTGGGCGCAATCCTGGAGAGCTTGGGTGTGGTGATTAAGCAGGAGAGCTAAGGTTGCCAGCCGTAGTAAGAGGGAGGAGAAGGCTGGGCTGGTACCATGGGCTCCCGCCGCTCATCCCAGCGACTCAGGAGGCTGAGAGCTGAGGATCGCAGTTCAAAGCCAGCCCAGGCAGGAAAGTCTGTGAGACTCAGATCTCTAACCATAAAACAACAACAACTACTACTACTACAAACAAACCCAGAAATAGTAGTGTGACTCAAAGTGGTAGAGCGCTTGCCTTGAGGATTAAAACTCAGGGACAGTGCCCAGGTCCAGAGTTCAAGCCCAGGACCGGCACAAAGAGACAGACAGACATACAGAGAGAGAGAGAGAGAGAAGAGAAAATGAGGGAGTCTTCCTTTTTCTTGAGTTATCACAGACATGGCTACTTTACGAGAAGAGTCCAAAACATCAGAGACTTGTTTTCAAATTCACCCCGGTCCAAAATGAATGAAAATATGGTGGTGTTTCACAATCTACCTTGTTTACTTTACTGTGAGGACCTTGGGAAATTCGGCCATATCATCACCACCACCACCACCACCACCACCACCACCACCATCATCATCATCATCATCATCATCATCATCATCATCATCATCATCATCATCGTCTGTATTATTTTTGGTGGGGGTCCTGGGGCTTGAACTTTGGGTGCTGTCCCTGAGATTTGGTGGTTGTTGTTTTGCTCAAGGCTGGAGCTCTACCACTTGAACCACAGCTCCACTCCCTGATTTGATTTATGTCTTCACTAGAAACAAGAGTCTCACAGGGTCTTTCCTGCCCCAGCGGCAGGATCTCCGAGCTCAGCCTCCCTGAGGGGCTGGGATGACAGGCGGGAGCCACGCATCCACTCCCGGCTTATTATGATGATTACTAAGCAGTGGTACAAAGGCGTGAGCCTGCCCTCACTACCTCTCACAAAGCCCCACCGCCCCTTAAAAGAAAGAAAATAAAAAAGTACCGAGGGAGAAGAAGCTATTTTTATAGTACATATAAAAATAACACAAATGAGGTTTTTCAAAAACGCCCTACGCTCAGGGCTGGGCAGGTGGCTCAGGGGTAGAGCGCTCGCCTGGCATGCATGAAACCCTGGGTTCGATTCCTCAGCACCACAGATACAGAAAAAACCAGAAGGGGTGCTGTGGCTCAAGCAGTAGAGGTGTCTCCTCGGACATGTCTCCCCACCCCCCACCTCGGGCCCAGGGAGCTGGGTCTGAGCCTCCTCAGCTCCGTCTACCTCCTCTTCCTCCCTTCCTCCTCCTCCCTGCCTCCTTCCTCCTCCTCCTCCTCTGAATAAACCTGACTCAACCTCACAGTTCCTCCTGCAGCCGTGCCTTATTTTATCTTATTTTTGCCTATACAAGATACACATTTGAGCGAAAACATATGATATTTGGCTTTTTTTTTTTTTTTTGGAGCTTGGCTTATCTCGTTCAACATAATGTTTTCGAGTTCCATCCACTTTTTCCTGCAAATGAGTATGTGAGAGACAATTTCATCCTTCCCCAAACACACAAGATTCCTGCAAACACACACACACACACACACACACACACACACACACACACACACACACACACTTTCCATTCACACCCCAGAAGCCTCGAAGATGATGAGCAAACTCTCTCCCAGCCCCCGTTTCTCCTCCACACGATCCCGCACTGTTCTCTAGCGGTGGGAGCGGAACAAGAACTTCAGGCTGGGCTCAGTGGCTCCCGCCTGTCACCCCAGCGACTCAGGAGGCTGAGATCTGAGGATCGTGGTTCAAAACCAGCCGGGGGGGGGGGGGGGGGGGGGGGGAGGAAAGTCTGTGAGACTCTGATCTCCAGTGAACCACCAGAAATAGCCACAAGTGGCGCTGTGGCTCAAGAGTTAGAACACCAGCCTTGGGTAAAAAAGCTCAGGGACAGCACCCAGGCCCTGAGTTCATGCCCCAGGACTGGCACCAAAAAGAAGATGAAGAAGAGGGGGAGGAAGGGGGGGAGGAGGAGGAGGAGGAGGAGGAGGAGGAGGAGGAGGGGAGGAGGAGGAAGGAAGAGGAGGGGAGGAGGAGAGGGAGGAGGAAGGGAGGAGGAGGGGGAGGAGGAAGAGGAGGAAGAGGAGGAGGAGGAGGAGGAGGGGGAGGAGGAGGAGGAGGATTACTTGCCCACCCCCTAAAGTTTCCATCTGTTTTCACATTCTCCTTAGACAAACCCACACAGGTCATCTACCCTTTGCCCCCCCCCCCAAAACCCCAAACACATCTAGAAACTGAATTCTAGATTTTAAAGAAACTCCAACAAGCACCCACCCCTGGCCAGTCCCAGCACAACCCCTAGCCGTCGGCGGAGCCTGGTGCAGGAATTCCCCTCCTTCCCCACACCATGTCCAGTGGGACCCCAGTACCCAGCGGCGGCGGGGGGGGGGGGGGGGGAGGGCGGGGAAGGGAGGGAGCACCTAGGGGTATCTCCTCATGCGTGAGCCTGGCTAATGCGTAGACACAGGTGGTAGTGGCTTCGCTTACTCACGGATAAACCCCGTTCTGCAGTTTTTATTCTTAAACCACAGGCAACCTCTCAGCCCACCGCAGTTTAGATTCCTCCACACCCCCTCCTCCGGATCACCCTGTTCTGAGCACTTGGTGACCCACGCTGAGACCCCCCCCCCACCCCCCTGAGGCCCATCTTCTCCGAGTCCCTCCTCCTCTCCCTGGAAGGCAGGGGAGGGAAAAGCCGAGGGACCAGCCCAGCATCCTTCGGTTTGGGGGATCACCAGCCCACGGTGGCTTTCCCTTACCACGCCTGCCTTGTGTGTGTGTGTGCGTGCGTGTGTGAGCATGCACACACGCACACACATACACACGGGCCTGCGCACACCATCTGTCTCCAGCTCCCTGTACACGCATCTTCAACACGGTCTCTCCTTTGCTACACCCACTTTTCCCACAGATCCAGTCTTCCCACTGGGTACACGCATGCCAGCCCTGGCAGACGCCCTCCCCCCCCCCCCCCCCCCCCCCGCCGCCCGGCCCCGGGGTACCTCAGAAACAGCCGGCCGCCGCGGGGGGGGGGTGGGGGGACGGCAGAGGGGGGCTGGATGTAATCCCAGCTCCCCACGATTTTTGTTTTGCACCCAAAGAACTGGAAAGCCCCCCCCCACTTCCTCCCCCCGCAGGCCCCATCACCCATCACGATGGAGTCAGAACCTTTCCAAGTGGACCCCGAACCCCCAGATCACTCCAACCCAGCCGGAGCCCGCAGAGTTCTCTCTCCAGCTACAAACTTACCCAGACTTTCCACTTTCCCCTCTCTCTCACACCCAGATCTGTGTGTGTGTGTGTGTGTGTGTGTGTGTGTACGCCGCGCATGTGCGTGTGTCTAGGGCCAGTGGCGGTTGGATTTATTTTATTTTCTTCTCTATCCCTAACGTGCTACTACCTCTCCGATTTCTTTGTGCAGCCAAGGGTGTGGAGAGGCCTCGGGGTCCGGGAGGAGGGAGAAGAAGGCAGGAGGCTGCAGAATTTTCTCGAAAAGCAGAACTTCCTCCTCCAGGTGGAAAAGTTTCTAAGGGGGGGGGGGGAGGGCATTGCATGCAGCCGAAACCATTCTCACATTCAGGGCTGGTTCCCCTCTTCTCCTCCTCTGTGTGTGTGTGTGTGTGTGTGTGTGTGTGTGTGTGTGTGTGTGTGTGTGTGTGTGTGCAGAACCTGCCGCCTGCCTGTCAAAGTTCAAAGCCAGGCGGGCTCTGGGGGAGGTGTCCCCTTCCTCTTCCTCCTCCTCCTCCTCCTCCTCCTCCTCCCTATCACCCCCGGAACCTCCCATCCTCTGAGTACATGGGGTCCACGCACCCACCACTAGGGTCCCCCGGGAATGAGGGGGTGACCCCGCTGTGAGCACAGATAAGGAATTCCCCAGCACCCCAAAGGAGCAGACGCGCACCCCGGCCCTCAGGAGCTGGCATGGATCTCCAGTATCCCCAGAAAGCCATACTCGATGGATCAATTGATGGATCGATGGGGAATCTCCCCCCCCCCCTCCCTCCCTCCCTGTTCCCGGTCACTCCACCCCTGCTGTTTCGACCCCAAATTGCTTTAAGAGCCTGGGCTAGCTGAAGGGGGAACTTTCCACCCTGAACTCAGTTTACCACCCATGTCTGGACACCCCAACCCCCCGCCCGCAAGCAACCACTCCAACCCCACACAGGACGAGAGAGAACATTGCATCGGCTCAGTCAGGAGTTAGAGGCTCAGCCGCCCAGGGCCCCCCTCCGAGGAGACCTCCCCCCTTGCCCTGGGTGGGAAGAAAGACACCCAGCCCTGCAGCAGAGACACCCCAAAACAGGTACAGAGCACGGTGTGTGTGTGTGTGTGTGTGTGTGTGTGAACAAGTGGTCCCAACTCCGGGGTGAGACCCCGGGTCCTGTGGAGAACCCTAAGGGGGAGGGGGAGGGTGGGAAGCAAACAGGGTGCGGGGGGGGGGGTCCCCCACACTTAGAGCAGCGGGAGTCTGGTCTGCCATCCCCTTTTGTTAAAAGATGCGTCCCCCCTCCCCTGGGGGAGGGCAGATGGGCAGAGTGGTGGATGTGGGGTGTGTGTGTGTGTGTGTGTGTGTGTGTGTGTGTGTGTGTAAGAGGCTGTGCATGTGCGTGTGTGTGTGCGTGTGTGTGTGTGTGTGTGTGTGTGTGAGCACTTTGGCCCCCCGGGGGGGGGGGACAGATCTGAAGCAAACTTTTGTTTGGGGGGGAACGGACGGACGGGGGGGGGGGGGGAGGAGGTGAAAGGTGTTCAAACTCGGGGAAGAGTGCTCTGTGTGTGTGTGTGTGAGTGTGTGTGAGTGTGTGTGTTGGGTGCTGAGTTGAGGGGACCACCCTCCCAAGGGGGGGTCCCTAGAAGAGAGCCTTCCCCTCCCTCCTGCCGAGTCCCCCCGCCACCCCCCACCCACCCCACCAGCAGCAGCCCCCAGGATCCCGCCCACCCACCGAGCAGTGGTGGAGGGGGGGAGACTCCCCCCCCAAGGCATCTTACCGTGGCCAAAGCAACCATGGCATCTGCCTGATTATTTCCAGGGACATCGGCACGGAAGAGAAGAGGTGCTGGTAGGAGCCGAGCTAGGTCATGGAGCAGGGTAGGCTCACCCACCCCTGCACGCGGTACCCACCACCACCACCACTACCCCCACAGGAGGCGGAGGGGGGGGAGAGAGAAGTTGCTGCTGTGACTGGTAAGGAGGGAAGTCTGGGACTCAGTGAAGCAGCACCGTAGCTGCGGCGCGCGGTTATAACCAGCCAACCCGGCCAGATGGCTCCCAGCTCAGCGCTTAACCCTCTGTGCGCCGGGGCTGAGCTACGCTGTGCCCCCGTGCAGTCCCGGGGGCCCCTCCGGACTCCCCAAAGCTGGGGCCTCCCCTCCCTGGCGCTGGCATTCACCTGTCCTGAAGCCTGTCAAGGGTTGTATGTGGGGGGGGGTGCAGAAGAGGGGGGGACCAGGGCATTGTCCCTCACCCCCCCCACACACCCCTTTTCACAAGAAACAAAATAGAAGCAAGTAGCCAACAGAGCAACAGGAACAACACAGAAAAGAAATTCCTCCTCCTCCTCCTCCTCCTCACAGACACCCGTAAACAACAACTCCCAGGTCAACTCCTGGCTCCGTCCCTTTCCAAAGCTTCCAGGGCGGAGAAATTAAATGAAATAATAAAGGAAACACCAGGATGCATTCATCGGGACATTTCGGGGTTGGTGGGGAGAGAAATTGGGTTGGGGGCATTGGCAGAGGAATATCCTCAAGTCTAGCTTATTCGTTGTTTTTTTTTTCTTCGTAAGAATGGGGTGGTGTTTTTTCTTTCTTTTATTTCATATATATATTATGTATATAATATATAATATATTATATATATATATATATATATATATATATATATATATATATATATGGCAGACAAGGCTTTTCTGGTCACTGGGTTCTTAGGTGGTGTGTTGGACCTGAATCCTGAGCTCCTTCTAAATCCTAGACCCTTCCAGCCCCTTCTATGCCCATCCCCCCCTGCTACCCTCCCCCCTTCTCTCCCCCCCCCTTCTAGGAATCTGTAGAGGAAGGGGACAATTGCTCCCCGGGGAGCCCTCTTAATACCCCCTGGGCCTGCCCCCCTCCCCATGTGACTAAGAGTACAGGCCCCCCCCAAAGGAAGGTTCTAGTCCCAGAAGGTATGAGGGGGGAGGGAATCCGGGAAGGGGGTCCACCGAGTCGCGGGGGGGGGGGGGGGGGGAGGAGGAAGCCGCGCTGTATGAGTGTGTGTGTGTGTGTGTGTGTGTGTGTGTGTGCCCGGCACTCCAGAGTGTGGAAGGAAGGCTGGATGGGAGCGTCCGGTGTCACCCCAGCCTCTCAGGATAACAAGATCTTCGCCCCCCCCAACTCCTCTTCAGGGACGTTGAGTCCCTCGCCACCCCAGTGTCCCTCCAACCACCACCACGAGGGGAAGTGACCATGTGGGGGGGGGAGGCTGGGAACAACACCTACAGAGCCTCTTCCTGCTGCTCCCCAAAAGTAGCCACCAGGACGCTCCAAGCACACATGCCAAGCACACGGGCATGGAGAGATTCGCCCCGGGGGAATGGGGGGGGGGGGAGAGGGCGGGAGGGAGGGCGGGAGGGAGGGAGGGAGGTGGGGTGGGTAGGGGGGAGACTTGGTCTCTTATGCTGAGACAGTTTTAGCTCTTTCCCTGTGACCCTGCTTGCTCATCTTTGTCTCTCTGTCTCTCTGTCTCTGTCTCTCTGTCTCTGTCTCTGTCTGTCTGTCTGTCTGTCTGTCTGTCTGTCTGTCTGTCTGTCTGTCTGTCTGTCTGTCTGTCTGTCTCTCTCTCTCTCTCTCTCTCTCTCTCTCTCTCTCTCTCTCTCGACTGGCTCCTATGCGTTCCAACCCAGGACATCTTATTGAGCCGAGAGCCTACGGATGGATGCAAGTTTGCACCCCAGCCCTTCCTCCCTCAGGAGCCCCCCCCACAAGTCCTGAACATCCCCCCCCACTTCACCCATCCTTGGGAGGTCAGCCGCCGCCGTCCGCCCCCCCCCCTATGCAGAAAGAGAAAAATTGGAGGTTGAAACGGGGGATCGTGGGGGGAGGGGGAGAAGGGGGGGCACATACTAGATAGATTGTACCTGCCTCATCATTATCCCGGCGGGTTGGGGGTCTGCCACATGGAAGACAGGAGCGAGCCCACCGAGGGGGACTGGGGCCTTCACCTCCCCCTCCTCCAGCTGAATCCTCCTCGGTGGCTTTTTCTGGTGCCCAGATATCTTCTTCTTCCTCCTCCTCCTCCTCCTCCTCCTCCTCCTCTTCCTCTCCAGCTAGCGCCACACACACACACACACACACACACACACACACACACAGAGCACCAAGAAGGTCTGGATTGGGGCGTGCTCAGTGGGGTTCTGAGTTTCCCTGGCCCCCACCCCACACTCTCCACCTCCTTGGGCCCGCCTCCCCGCCCCCCTCCCTCCCTCCCTCCCTCCCTCCCTCCTTCCTTCCCTTGGCCCTAGGAGGAACTGCCAGGCCCCTGGTCTCGCTTGTTCTCAAGTTCCAAGGTTGAACAATGCGAGGAGAAGGAAGGAGGGAAGGAGGGAAGGAGGGGGGGGGGGGTCACTTGACTCCCGCTGTGGGGAGGGAAGGGTTAAAAGCACGTGTGCCACCGGCTGAAGCCACACACACACACACACACACACACACACACACACACACACACACACACACCAGGTCACTAGAAGTCTGGAGGGAGGAGGGGGAAGGGGGGCAAGTTTAAATAGGAAAGAAAAGAGGGGGAAAAAAGCCATCAGAAGCGAAGGATTGGAGACGTGTGGGCAGCAGGGTGAATTTTTAGATTGGGGGGTGTGGTGCCGATCAGGGGGAGACCCCCTCTCCCATCTGTCCCCCACCCCCCCTCAGGGAGGTAGGGTGGGCAGGCAAGGGGGAGGGAGGGCGAAGTATCTCAGGACTCAAGTGACCTTCGACAGAGTTTTTGTTTGGTTTGATTATCTCTCTCTCTCTCCCTCTCTCTCTTTAATTCCCCCCTTCTCCTCCACTTCCAGGGAGCTGGTGGGTCGGTCTGGTCTGTGCGGGCAATCAACAGGCCTTGTAACTTGAGAGGTGACACCTTAATCTTGCCAAATATGTGCGGTGCGGTGGGGGGGGGAGGGGGAAGAGAAGAGGAAGGAGGAGGGAAGGGGGGGGGGGAAGGACAGGGAGGGGGAGATCCAGACTTCAGCAGAGGTTGTAAGATGTAGGATGCACTTCTCCTGGAAGGAGAATCTCTCCGATGGAGAGTTGATTTGGGGGTGTCTTTTTTCCTTTTCACCCTTTTCTTTGTGGAAACCATCTCCAGGCCTACCCGTCTTTCCCTCTTGGGTGTTTCTGGGTACTGGGGACTCTCTGCCTCTTGCTCAGGATTTCCAGGGAGGGTGTGCAGGAAAAAGAAGAGAGAGAGAGAGAGAGAGAGACAGAGAGACAGAGAGACAGAGATATAGCTGAGTAGATCCAATCCCAGGATGACAGGTTGGCTTTGGGTCTTTGTACATGGTGTGGCATCTCATCAACTTTGTGGTTTCTAAAAAGAGGCCTTAAATGTCTGTCTGTCTATCTATCTATCTATCTATCTATCTATCTATCTATCTATCTATCTATCTATCTATCTGTCTATCTTAGAGTGCTATAGATACTTCGTGTGCCTTTAGACGAACAGCCCAGCTAGCATTAGGCCTGTTTCTTTTTCTTTTTTCTTTCTTTTATTAGTTAGGCATTGACTACTGATAGCCTTGAATGTCCATTCCTTTGCTTGTATTTTTAGATCACTGGTCTCTGTCTGTCTCTGTCTCTCTGTCTGTCTCTCTGTCTCTGTCCCTCTCTGTCTCTCTCTGTTGCCTCTGACTGAAAAGACCAGGATCCTTGAAAATGATTTCTCTTCGTGGGAGCCTGAACCAGATCCACTATCTGAAATCACCCCGCCCCTCCTTACACACACACACACACACACACACACACACACACACACACACACACACACACACACGCACACCTCTCTCCCAACGCGGATTCCTAAGCTTTGCCTCCTGACCACAGTTATCTTTTGCAATGGCGCCACGCTGTGGTTGAAGCGCCGAACAGGAACCAAATGGACCATTGGCGTGAACGGTGGCTGTGCTTTGTCCACAAAAAGACTCCACTGACCTGTGTCAGGCCTAGGGGGAGGGGGAGGAAGCTGGGGGGGGGTTGTGGGGGGGGGTTGTGGGGGGGGCTGGTACAAACACCCAGGAACTATCAGGACGGGGTTCATTTGTGGGTCTCTAGCAACCCAAGAAATGACAGAATGATTCGCCAAGAACCTGTTTTCGCCGGGCGCTGGTGGCTCCCGCCTGTCATCCCAGCGACTCAGGAGGCTGAGATCTGAGGATCTCGGTTCAAAGCCAGCCTGGGACAGGAAAGTCCGTGAGACTCTGATCTCCAAGGAACCACCAGAAAGCCGGAAGTGGCGCTGTGTGGCTCAAAGTGGTAGAGCGCCCGCCTTGAGCTGAAGAGCTGAGGGACAGTGCCCAGGCCCAGAGTTCAAGTCCCATGACCAACATTGTAAATAAAAAAACAATGTGTTTTCTCTGTAACATCATAAACACAGGCTTGGTGAAGGTATAGAAACAACCTAGATGTCCTTCAATGGACAAAGGATTCTCTCTCTCTCTTCTCTCTCCCTCTCTCTCTCCTCTCTCTCTCTCTCTCTCTCTCTCTCTCTCTCTCTATCATCTATCTATCCATCCATCTTATGAACCTATATAGACATTTACAGATCTAGATAGATCTAGATAGACATCAATAGATCTATACATACGTTAGAATTTTGCTTATCCACCAGAAAGAACGAAATTCATGTCATTTGCAGAGAAATAGATGGACCTGTTAAGTGAGGGAAATCGGGCTCAGGGTGACAAAGGAGTCATATTTTCTTTTCTATGTGGAGGTTAGATCACATGCAGATATGCACACAGACGTATATCTATAAAGACATGTGCACACAAATACGTTCACGGAGGTACGGTCCATGCAGGCGACAGTTCCAATGGTGTAAGTCCCTTGAACAACGAACCGACCGTTTAACCACAGGAACGCTGGGAAGCTGGAGCTTGTATTGTGTGTTGGGGAGGGAGGGGGAGGAGGAGGGGCTGGTGGTGGTGGATGGAGAGGAAGGAGGATGAAGGCAGGCATCATATTTCGATATGCACAGGTGGACATGGGGCTGGGGGGATGTGGGAGGCGTGGGGAGAGATGGACAGGAATCTATGTGTTCTTATCACACACGGGGGGTCTTGACTTAAAACTCCTCCTTGCTCTAAGTACCGAAGGATAATAATATTAATAAAGAAGATAGGCTGGAGCCGGGCCCCGGTGGCTCACGCCGGTCATCCCAGCTACTCGGGAGGTTTGAGATCTGAGGATCACGGTTCGAAGCCAGCCCGGGCAGGAAAGTCCGTGAGACTCTGATCTCCATGTGAACCACCAGAAAAGCCAGAAGTGGTGCTGTGGCTCAAGTAGCAGAGCACCAGCCTTGAGCAGAAAAGCAGCCAGGCCCTGAGTTCAAGTCCCAGGACTGGTGCACACACACACACACACACATACACACACACACACACACATGCACATGCACACGCACACACAGTCTTCCAGCCCTAAGTCTGCAGTTTGCAATGCCAGCATGCACACGGGGGAAGAATAATCCGTGGAGAATATTATTACTTCCCAGAGCTGGAATTAAGGACGATGTCATATCCATGTCAAACACACACAATAAAAGTATTTTGGTCCTTTTTTTTTAAATTGTTTTTGGCTTTGCTTGCCCTGGCCTTTCTCCTCCCCTCTTTGTCTCCCTTTTGGAAATGCATTAGTTACCTAGGAAACCTTAATGTCGTCTTATTTTATTTTATTTCATTTTATTTTATATATATATATATATATATATATTTTTTATGAGCGGGGTTCGAGGCGGTATAAAGATAATTTATAGGGCGGTTAGAGATTCGTGTCAGGGCTGGCAAAGCAAGACACTTTATTATGACTCTCCTACCTACCTGTGAAAAGACAGGGCTTCACTCCCTCATTATGGGTCATTTCTTCAAGCGTAATTAGGAAGACGCGTTTCTCTTTCACAAAACAAGTTGATTCATTGTGGCCTCACGCGCGCCGCAACATTGTTCAGCGTGAAGCCCTGGATGTAATTAGCAAAAACAACAGCGCAGTCATCGGGCAGGAAATCTGGGAACGCCAGATTCCGTGTGATGGAATTTCCTTCCCCACCATGAGACTGCCCGAGAGGCAGGAACGGGCAGAGATTCGATCTTGGAAATCCTTCAACTCCTTCTTGTCATGCCCTTTGGAGGTGCGCATGAAGAAATTAAAGGAATTCCACATCTATCTTGGATTTCCTCCTGGTCTCCCAGGTGAAGGGGTATGGATGACATGGGGGACGAACAAAGAATGAATGAATCATTCTTGAGTCTGAAGACAGCAGGGCATGGAGGAGGGAATTCAGGAAGAATGGGGAGATATTGGAAGGTGGCACTTGTATCGGGCCTTAGGGAGGATTTTACGTGAACAAGTGTGTTTAGTCTTCCTCATACACAGGATTGCAACCGCGTTTGCCAATTCTAGTTGGGTGGCTTTGTTGTGGTGGTCGTGGTATGCTTAGGATTTTGTGCTGGTCCTGGGCGCTGTCCCTGAGCTGGTTTTACTCAAGGCTGGCGCTCTACCACTTGATCCACAGCGCCACTACTGGTTTTCTGGTGGTTCACTGGAGATCAGAGTCTCTTGGACTTTCCTGCCCGCACCGGCTTTGAACCACCATCCTCAGATCTCAGCCTCCTGAGTAGCTGGGATGACAGGTGTGAGCTACTCAAGCCTGGTTATCCTGGTTTTAATCGTGGGTTAAGGGGGCTTGAGTTTCTTTTGTTATCTAATGAGGAAAACACACACACACACACACACACACACACACACACACACACACACACAGAGAACACGACAAGCTAATTAGAGTTTTAGGGTTTTAGCACTACCTAGAAACATCCTTAATAAGTGAAGAGAGATTGTTTTTGTGCTTCTGCGTTTGTGAACGATCAAAGATCTCAGTTCCCTAGGTGATGGTCCAAGAAGGATTTGATCTCTGTCATCAGAAGTCCAGAGTCACGCCATGCAGTATTGCCTGTAGCTAGTTACACAGCCAAGTGTATACAATTATCAATGTGGTGATACTCAGGTATGTATTTCACATGTGTGTGTGTGTGTGTACATGCACACGTGCACTGGTCCTGAGGCTTGAACTCAGGACCTGAGTTTTTCCTTTTGCTCCAGGCTAGCACTGTACCACTTTGAGCCACAGCTCCACTTCTGGCTTTTTCTCGGAGTCATTTATTGGAGATCAGAGTCTCATGGAACTTTCCTGCCCAGGCTTGGCTTTGAACCACGATCTTCAGATCTCAGCCTCCTGGGTAGCTAAGATGACAGGCATGAGCTATGGGTGCCCAGCTAGGCTCAACTTTAAGAAAAAAAAAGATAAAGTGAAGATAATATTAAGGACTGGTATGCATAGAGTTTGTCCCAAGACTTGATGAAATCTAGGCGGGCTTTGCAGTCTTATCTCTGACAGGTTTTAAAAGGTGAAGCACAAAGAAGAAGTTACTATGCAGCCAGCTGAGGAACACAGACACAGACACACACACACACACACACACACACACACACACACACACACACACACACACACACACAGTCAAAGAGTGAGCAGAAAAACCACAAGACGTTGAGCCCTGAGTTTAGCCTTTGCCTGAGAGAGCTCAGACCTGTTGCCAGAGCTCAGATGAGGATCAGATAGCTCGTTTCCTCTTCCAGAGACAAGATCACCCCCATGTCCACCCAGCCTTCCGGGCTTTTGCAGGAGAATGAGCCCTCTGCCCGCATACTTGTTTTTTTGCATTTTAGGAGAAGGTTGGATTTCAGCACCCCTCCGCCCCCTGGTGGGGCCCCTTGTTGTACAGGACGTTTTGATAGCTAACTGCTCAGGACAGCTTGAAACCTGTCTCTAAGGGTGGAGGCTAGGCTCCAAAAGCCAGGGATGGGGGGGGTGGGGAAGAGGCCTTTCAATCAAAACGACTGGTGTTTGTAGAATGATGATCAACAGGGAAAAAAACAACAACAAAAGAGCTAATCCTTGGGATCTCTGGTTAGTATTAAGTCTAAACGTCCACTTAACAAGGGGTAGAGAAGGCTGGATTTCACACACACCCCGGGCGATGGATGGGTGTTTGGGTACATATGTTTCATTTGAATTCTCTCTCTTCGCAAGGGGCTACTGCTTACAAATCTCTGTCTGTCTAGCGCAGACAGAGATTTAAATGTCACTTGGAGTTCAAACTGAGCAGACAAGCCAGCTTTCAAACACACACACACACACACACGAAATCTGTGTGTGTGTGTGTGAACGAGTTCTTGAAATGTGGAAAGCCACCCCACCCACCCCAGGCTCCTTTTGGTGTCTCTCCCTCCCTCCAAATGAGGACGAGAAATTTCCATGGGTCCTTTTCCCAACGCCTTCCAACGGTTCTCACCCAAACTTTTCAGCCAGTTCCCAAAGTTATAAATTAGCGCCTTGGGGAATGAATGGGGGAAAAGGGTAGCTCTGGCAGATTGTGATAGCAACCACTCTTCTTTCTCTTCATGTCCCCTGTCTGACTTTACCTTGAGAAGAGAGCGTTTGAAAAGTGGCTCTCCTGGCGTTGGAAACATTAAACTTTCCACGCATTCATAAATCAGATCCATTGGATTAGTTTTGCTCTCTCTCTCTCTCTTGCTCTCTCTCTCTCACACACACACACAGTTTGGATGCAAGAGGTTGGTCCCTCCTCCTCCTCCCCCTCCTCCTCTTCCCCCTCCTCCTCTTCCCCCTCCTCCTCTTCCCCCTCCTCCTCCTCCCCCCTCCTCCTCCTCCTCCTCCTCCTCTTCCTTCTTCTCCTCCTTCTCCTTCTCCTTCTCCTTCTCCTTCTCCTTCTCCTTCTCCTTCTCCTTCTCCTTCTCCTTCTTCTTCTTCTTCTTCTTCTTCTTCTTCTTCTTCTTCTTCTTCTTCTCCTCCTTTCCTGTTATTCTTTTCTTCCTGTCTTGTGTATTGGTTTCTCTGTCTCTGGGAGTGGGAGAGGTGAGCACAGAAATGGAGGAGCAGAGGGTGAACAAAATACAGCTGTGGTCCTCACTGGACACCATGTGGAAAATGAACCCCACAGTTTGTAGTTGGGGATGGGAGAGGAATAACTGGGAGAGAGAGAAAGAGAGAGGAGGAAGGGAGGAGGAACTGGTCCAAAAAGAAACGCACTCATGATCCGACTTTGGGAACTGTCATCCCTCTTTGGAAAAAAAAAAAAAAAAAAGATTTTTCAAGTTTAAAGACCCAAAAGTTTGCCAGGAGTCTGTGGTGAACCGAACGTGGGGGTCACAAGAGAAAGAAGGAGCCCTAACTTCACATTCCCAATACTCAGACTTGGAAAACACAGGTTGGCAGCCATGTTGGAAAACAGGAAAATGGCCGCCATCTTGGATCCGTGACTGAAAGTCTTGCCTTCCTTCAGAGTTGGAAAGCGCTGGAGATCTCTCCCCCTCTTCACGTCTCTTACTTGACAGAGCAA
The DNA here is from genome assembly GCF_019054845.1 of Dipodomys spectabilis. NCBI lineage: Eukaryota > Metazoa > Chordata > Mammalia > Rodentia > Heteromyidae > Dipodomys > Dipodomys spectabilis. The sequence goes on from NW_024871074.1 coordinate 15,755, forward strand.
ATCCTTGCAACCCTCCCTTCTACCTCCCCCCAAATAAATAAGTAAAGGGCCCACCCTGAATGCACACAGGAAGTCGATCTCACAAGTAATGAAGGCGGCAAAGACGGTGGCAGAAGGCACTGAAAGCTGTTGAATAAGAGGGGATGGGAAACAGCGAGCAAAGGAAGGGGGATCCATGTGTGAAAGGCCCTGGGAAGCCCCTTTGAACAACTAACAGACATGGAGAAAAATAGCTCACACCTGTCATCCCAGCTACTCAGGATGGCTGAGGACCAAGGTTCCAAGCCAGCCTGGGCAGGCAAGTTGGTGAGATTCTCCATTGCAAAAGCCAGAAGTGGAGCTGTGGTTCAAGTACTCGAGCACCAGCCTTGTGTGTGGAAAAGCACAGGGCACAAGGTCCAGGCCCTGAGTTCAAGCCCCAGGACTGGGAGAAATAAAAATGGAAAGAAAACAAAACGAAACAACCGGACATTTTCTTTCCCCGATAAAACGCAACAATTAAATTAAGTTTGCGTTCGCATTTCAGTGTTTCTTATGGAGATACGGGATGGAAGAGTTGAGATTTCCTTCAAGGACACTTTTTTGGGGGGTGAGGGGGGGACTTACCCTGGGCTGGGCAGGCTGATTTATAACACCACCATCTTGCCCTGAAAATACTGAGAAAAAAAAAAGGTTGAGCGTGGTGGGTGGAGTCTCTGTAATCCCAGCTATTTGGGGGTAGGGGTAGGGGGAAGAATCTGGAAGGATGGAGCTTCAAGGCTAGCCTGGGCATAACAGTAAATGAGAACCCTCTGTGGCTCAAATGGTAGAGCACCCACTTAGCAAGTAGGAGGCCCTGGATACCTCTCATCCCGTCTCCCTCCCCAAACCCCCCAAAAAGAATAATTGGGGAAAAAATGACTTTCAACAACCCATCTGAAGGTTCTACTGATAGTTTGGCCGAGTAAATTCTCCCAGATCAATTCTGTGACAGATTAAAACAAGCGAACACCGCGTTACCGTGCACCTTCTGGGTAGAATTTGAGTTGGGCTGGAAATCAGCACCAATGAGAGAGAGCCAGAAGCCCATGGTTATCGGAAAACGAGCAGCACACTTGAATAGGTCAAAGAAGAAGTCGCTTGGGCTGCTGGAGGTGTGGCCTCGTGGGTAGAGAGCATCTGCCTGGCAAGGCCGGGGTCCTGAGTTCAAGAAGCCTTCACTAAATTCAGATGGTGCACGGGCTGGGCAGGTGGCTCGGGGGTATTCCCCAGCACGACATACACAGAAAAAAGTCAGAAGTGGCGCTGTGGCTCAGGTGGTAGAGCGCCCGCCTTGAGCTGAAGAGCTGAGGGACAGTGCCCAGGCCCAGAGTTCAAGACCCATGGCCAACAAAGAAGGAGGAGGAGGAAGAAGAGGAGGAGAAGGAGGAGGAGGAGGAAGAGGAGGAGGAGGAGGAGGAGGAGGAGGAGGAGGAGGAGGAGGAAGAAGAGGAGGAGGAGGAGAAGGAAGGCCCAGAAAAGCAACAGCCATCTTGCCCAGTTAAAGAATCTGTGGGTTTTTCTACATCTTAATTCGAGTGCCCTTACCTAGACTGATCCCGGCTTTCTTATTGCTGAGGCCAAATCACCCGCACCCCTGAGAATCTAGAAAAGTCCATCTGGTCCAACGGAAAGAGCACTAGACAAGGAGTCAGGAGATGGGGAGTTAACTCTTCTCCGTGATGAGGATCAGGACATAACAATGCATTCAAACACACTCTCTCTCCCCGCTCCATAAGAGTCTCTCTCTCTCTCTCTCTGGAAGATTATCATCTTCTAAAATGGGCCAGTTGGCCTGGGCTCTGAGCTAGGGAGGGTGACAGGGAGGAGTTGTGACAGACCACTGTCGCCGGCTGACCCCGGGTGACATCTCTCCGCTCACACAGTGTAGGCTGAGCTTTTGGCTCTGGCCTGGAAAACCAGATAAGGAGACACCCCCCCCCCCCCCCGCCACCCTTGTGTTATCTGTGGGGCCACAAAAGAGATTCTGAATGTCTCCCCATGAGTCGTCCACGGGAAAACAGGCCAGAGACACCACGGCGTCTCCCAGAAAAGATCAACAGCAAGACCATGGACCGAGCGGTTAGGTACGGTCTTAGATGATTGTCTGTACTCCTGAAGATACCATGAGAGCCGGGCGCCGGTGGCTCCCGCCTGTCATCCCAGCTACTCAGGAGGCTGAGATCTGGAGGATCGTGGTTCAAAACCAGCCTGGGGTAGGAAAGTCCGTGAGACTCTGATCTCCCATGAACCACCAGAAAACCGGACGTGGAGCTGTGGCTCACGTGGTAGAGCGCCCGCCTTGAGCTGAAGAGCTAAGGGACAGCGCCCAGGCCCCGAGTTCAAGCCCCATAACTGAAAAAAAAAACCAAAAAACCAGAAAGCAATGAAAAGAGTAGATTCAGTATTAGGAATGGGACTTGAACTCAGGGCCTAGGTGCTGTGCCAGAGTTACTTTTGCTCCAGGCTACAGCACTATCTCTTGAGCCACAGCTCCACCTCTGGCATCTTTTTTTGAAGTAGTGTATTGGAGATCAGAGTCTCAGGGACTTTCCTTCCCAGGCTGGCTTTGAACCTCGATCCTCAGATCTCAGCCTCCTGAGTAGCTGGGATGACGGGCGTGAGCCACCGGTGCTCGGGTCTTTTTTCTTTTTTTCTTCCTAATTTACCTCGTTGTTGTTTTAGAGGTGATGTTCAGTGGGGTTATTATTACATACATCAGGTATTAAGTCCATTTCCTTTCCCAGAGTAGCATTCTCTCATTCTCATTCTCATTCTCATCCCCTCCCTCCCATCTCCACCCACGAGTTGCGTGGTTCACTTTCATTCATGGCCAGGGGGCTCCATGGTTTCTGTTTATACCTCTCCCCCCCCCCATTCTGTGTCTTCCCCTCCCCCCACAGATGTATGCATGAGTACAATGTATCTACCGTGAAGAAGACAGAATCATCAGAAAAAGAAAAAAAATTAAGAAAAGAGAGTCCTTTGGTATCTGTCATCTGTCTGTCTATTTATCTTTCTATCTATTCTTCTCCTTTTTGTTGTTGTTGGTTGTGGAGCTTGAACTCTGGGCCTGGGCGCTGTCCCTCAGCTCTTCAGCTCAAGATGAGCGCTCTACCACTTGAGCCACAGCACCACTTCTGGTTTTCTGAGTGGTTTATTAGAGATAAGAGTCTCACAACCTTTCCTGCCTGGGCTGGCTTTGAACTGTGATCCTCAGATCTCAGCCTCCTGAGTAGCTGGGATGACAGGCGTGAGCCATTGGCACCCAGCTTCTTTGTTTCCTTCCTTCCTTCCTTCCTTCCTTCCTTCCTTCCTTCCTTCCTTCCTTCCTTTCTCTTTCTTTCTTTCTTTCTTTCTTATTATCTATCTACCTATCTTTCTTTCATCTATCTATTTTTCTTTCTGTCTATCTGTCTTTCTATGTATGTATGTATGTATGTATGTATGTATGTATGTGTCTGTCTGTCTGTCTACCTTATCTGCCTATCTATCTATACCCTCATCTATAGATATATCTATTTTAGGACATACGGAGATTTCATAGAGCACATCTAATCATCAGTAGCTGCCAGGGGGACTCCTGACGGGGGGACTTCGTGTCTGATGTCACCACAGGGGGGCTGGGCCTTAGGTAACGTAGGAAACGGAGGTCTCCGCTGTCAGAGATGATCTGGAAACGTCTCCGATCCGGAAATGTCCTGGGGAATCTCAGGCACGCACTGGGAGGGGGACTGAGCTCGGCCTCTGGGTGTGGGGTGCGGCCGCCCTCGAACCCGGCTCTTCTTCTGCACGTCTTTGCCACCCCTGTGGCCCGACCGTGAGTTTCACAACGATGCTTTATCGTAAAGAAATAAGAGATTCCCTCCTCCCCCCACACCAGTCTCTCTCTCTCTCTCTCTCTCTCTTTTTTTCCACATCAAAATTTATTAGTATAACCTCCACCCCACATACTGCCTCCCACCCCTTAAAAATAGCACATTCCTCTCTCGTGAAACAACTAAGTGCCACAGACAAAGACAAATGGAGAGCGAGCAAGAAAACGGACGGGGCTGGAGGGGTGGGGGGGTGGGGGAGGGTGGGGGGGCTGAGACGGGGGTGGGGGGGTGGGGGGTGGGAGTCCCGGTGAATTATTTTCTTCCTTTCCCACATAAATATAGTAAGAGAATGTCCGAGTGCGCGGGTAGTGCTTTGGGGGGGGGGGGGGGAGATCTCAGTCCATTTCCGAGGCCAGAGCTGAGCACTCCCGTGTCGGATGCAGCCAAGTTCCTACTACGGGGAAAAGCTGAGGTGGGAGCCCGATGATGCCCCAAGCGACCTCTTCTTCCCCCTCATCCCAGATTCAGCTCTGGGATTCATCCCATCCATTATAAAGTGGCTTCTGCTCCATCCCATGTCCACCCACACACTGCTACCTGCATAGAATCAGGGGCTCTGCTAGTGAGTGTGCACATGCATGCCTTTTGTCTTTAAATATAGGTTCACAGAGCTCCCGCAGGAAGGTGGGATCTAGAACGTGGCTTCGTGTCCGATGCCTGCTCAATACCTGTCCTCCAGAACGCTGGCCAACTATGGGAATGAAAGAAGGAGATGGGGTTTGTCTTCCCTGCTCTGACCCTGTGCGTGAACACACACACATTCATACACACACACCACACACACGCGCACACACAAAGAGATTCAGAAAAAAGAGCGAGAAGGAGAGATGAACTAGCTCCCTGCATGCATTCTTAGTGGCCTGTGGCTAAAGAGCCTGCTGGTGGTCTATTTTTGTTTGTTTTTGTCGGTGGTGGGGCTTGAACTCTGGACCTCAGCTCTTCAGCTCAAGGCTGGCGCTCTACCACTCGAGCCACAGCGCCACTTTGGGTTTTCTGGTGGTTTTATTGGAGGTCAGAGTCTCACAGACTTTCCTGCCCAGGCTGGCTTCGAACCGTGATCCTCAGATCTCAGCCTCCTGAGTCGCTGGGATGCCAGGCGGGAGCCACCGGCCCCCTGGCAGGGCCGAGCCATGCTTACCTACTCCGTGGGCCATTTTCCGTCACATTTGCCTTAAAATAGGGTTCGTGCGTGGATCACAATCCTTTTTCCCTAGCCCTGCTCGGCAGTCCCTTTTCCATTCTTACACGGTCACTTGCTCTTTGCTCCAGAAGAAAATGATCTGCTCCTAGAAATGGGGGGTGGCAAGCCAAGGATTGCCAGACACCAATGGAGAAGAGACTATTTTAAGATGAGGGGACTTTTTTTTTTTTTTCCAGCAGGCATCGCAAGTATTTCCTGTGTTTTCAGCGAGTGGTGCTTTGTGACTTAGGCTTGCTGAGAATTCAAAGAGAGACAATGGGACATTATTAACATCAGCAAAGGGACATCTGGTCGACCTTGCAAGAGGCCCATCCTCTTGGAGACTCTGCTCAGTCCCAACATCTCCACAGGAGCCCAATCACGCAACACTCCTTCTTGCTTGGGGTTCAATTCTTCCCCAGAGCAAGACTACGTCTCCTCCAGTGCGTCAGGACTGATTACCTCCAACTCTGCAGAAGCTGATGAGTTCCGGCCCTCTTGTAGATTGGATCCCCGCTGCTGATGAATGGGGTGCCGTTAATGAACGAACCTAGAATGAATGGCTTATGGTAATTCAATTGTTCAGGTTGCGTGTGTTCACCAAACACCTCCCAGGTGATTTTCTTCTCAAGGAGACCGTGGCTGTCTGAAATAGAGAACGAGAACACTGTCTATCCATCTCGAGAGTAAAGGGCAGTTGGGAGGAAGTCTACAGATTAGGGTCCCCGGGGTGCTTGGGTCTTTCTTACAGGGGCCCAGGAAATCCTGCCCATTCTTTCGGCGTGATTTCTCCCATGGCTACGGTTTGGCGAATGGATCGCTGGAGGATAATGGGTTTCGTGGGAAAAATCTTAAACCGCAGGATGAATTGTATCTGGATTTTATTTTAGTTAAAAAAGAAGTTGTGGGGTTTTTTTCCCCCATGCCCTGGACAGGAAAACCCATGAGATTGCTTATCTCCAATTAACCAGCAAAAAAGCCAGAAGCGGTTGGTGTGGCTCAAGTGGTAGAGCACCAGCTTTGAGCGCGCGCACACACACACACACACACACACACACACACACACACACACACACACACACACTATCGTGGAATAAACCTATTCCCTCCCTTGTACCCAATGATACAAGAATGCTTTGTTTGAAAAATGTTTTCTGTAAGGAAAGAAGTATTTTTCTGTAAGAAAGGCTCTGGCCTTTTTTTATTTATTTATTTTTTCCTACACAGCTGAACTTCTTCATGCTTTTTTGTTTTGTTTTGTTAATTGTAACTCTCAGGGAATGCCAGAGGGTTTCATATCCTAGCCAAGGGCTGTGACCTTCAGACGGGGCTCCCACATATCCAGGGGCTTCCAGAACTCTCCAGGGAGGGCTGACTTCGTGTTGACTAATTCAATCAGCCATGCCAAGGAAACGGAGGTGTTGTGCTTGGCCAGGGAGAACTCCCATCTTGTTGCGATTCAGAGGGAAAGCTGGGCAGGTGGCTCAGTGGTAGAGTGCTTGGCTCGCATGCCTGAGGCCCTGGGTTCGATTCCTCAGCACCACAGAAGCAGAAAAAGCCAGAAGTGGTGCAGTGGTTCAAGGGGTAGAGCACCAGCCTTGAGCTGAAGAGCTGAGAGACAGCGCCCAGGCCCAGAGTTCAAGCCCCACAACAGACAAACAAAAAAGAGGGAATGCTACCTTTGGGATCACTTGGAGGGAGGGTTCAGGTAACATCAGACTCTCCTGGTGGGTTCCATTCAGCTCAAACCCACACTTTAAAGACAAGAAACAAAGGCTGAGCGGTGGAACCTATCCCCGGCCAGAGTGGTCTTGCAGAAGATGTTCAGTGATCCAAACGGGTGCGTATCTCCAGCTTCGTGCTGCGCCTGGCCTTATCTTTGGGGTTCTGACAGGGAAACTGCGTGCCATCTGCAACTCAGTGTGCTGAGGTCGGAACCTCGGCTTTATTTTTTAAACTCTGGCCATGTCTCTTATCGCTCTGACGTTCCCCAGGACAGCTTCAAGGTCGCTAGGACACCCAGATGGACAGACAGATGGATGGCCTCCACCTCAATGAATGAATCACGCAAAGGAAAAACGCTGGCCTTATCTGGTGTCAGGTAGATCTTCCTTCTCTGTCGCTAGGAAAGCAAGAGATCCTTTCTTTAACAAGAATGGTGGCTGGGCAGGTGGCTCAGGGGTAGAGCGCTTGCCTCGCAGGCATGAGGCCCTGGGTTCGATTCCTCAGCACCACAGAAGCAGAAAAAACCGGAAGTGGCGCTGTGGCTCAAGGGGTAGAGTGCCAGCCATGAGCTGAAGAGCTGAGGGACAGCGCCCAGGCCCTGAGTTCAGGCCCCAGGACTGATAAAAACCAAATAAATAAAATAAAATAAAAATGCTTAAAAAGACTGTCATGATTTAGGGGATGCACAGAGGGATTGCCATTCCGTAAGTCGAGTAAAGGACACATCTTTGGTTTTGGAATGTGTCAGCCCTTTCTTCCAATCTCCCCCATTTTTCCCCTTCCGTCCCCACCCACAAGGTGTAGAGTTCATTCTCCACATAGTGTCCAGGGAGGCCCATGGCTGCCTTCGTTCATGCTTTGTCCCCCCCATTTCTGTGGCCCCCCTCCCCAAAAGACAAATAAACAAACAAGGCCAAAAAAAGAAACAACTTAAACTAATAACAACAACAACAACAAAAAACACTTGGTTTCTATTTCCTGGAATTCATGTGTGTGTGTGTGTGTGTGTGTGTATACATATACATATACCTATGTATATATACATACACATACATAGATGTGTGTATATATACATATATACATGTATGTATCCACACACATACATGTACGTGTCTATACACATATATGCATGTACATATACATATATGTGTATGGATACATACATGTATATATGTATATGTGTGTGTATGTATGTGTGTGTATATACATACACTATATATGTATACATACCACATATATGGGTGTATATATGTGTATATATACATAAATGTATATATACATATATGTGTGTAAGTAAATATATAAAATGTATATATGTATATATATAGACATATTTTTTTCCTGGTCTGGGGCTTCAACTCAGGGCCTGGGCACTGTCCCTGAGCTCCTTTGTGCTCAAGACTAGTGCTCTACCACTTGAGCCACAGCACCACCTCCGGCTTTTGGTGGTTCATTGGAGATAAGAGTCTCACAGGGACTTTTCTGCCCATGCCAGATTGAACCGTGATCTTCAGATCTCAGCCTCCTGAGTGACTGGGTGTGAGCCCCCACTGGTACCCAGATGATAACTATTATTTTAAATATTCAGATTCTTTTCTTTCTTTCTTTCTTTCCTTCTTTCCTTCCTTCCTTCTTTCTTTCTTTCTTTCTTTCTTTCTTTCTTTCTTTCTTTCTTTCTTTCTTTCTTTCCTTTCTTGTCGGTCGTGGGGCTTGAACTCTGGGCTTGGGCACTATCCCTCAGCTCTTCAGCTCAAGGCTGGCGCTCTACCACTTGAGCCAAGGCGCCACTTCTGGTTTTCTAGTGGTTGATTGGAGATCAGAGTCTCTCGGACTTTCCTGCCTGGGCTGGCTTTGAACTGTGATCCTCAGATCTCAGCCTCCTGAGTAGCTGGGATGACAGGCGTGAGCCACCAGTGCCCAGCTCCATCTTTTCTTTCTTGACCTTCCAGTGTCCTTACCCATCTAGCGGGGCTGAAAGAAAAATGGGTCCATGAGCAAATGAGTGAAGGAATCCATCGGCACGGTTACATCAGTGCACTTTACCCCCTAGTGCCCAGACTCTCTTCGAATGACCAGACCCGGCCCCAGCATCTGCTTCCTGGAATGGAGTTTGGAGCAGATGAATTAGTGCATGGTGACAGAAGACAGAAATGATGCAGGCCTGGCACCAGATTCCAGGAGCTATGTTCTGTGTGTGCATGTGTGTGCACGCACACACACGTGTGTGTGTGTGTGTGTGTGTGTGTGTGTCCCCCACACTCCTTCTGCTCAGACTTCACCCCCAGGAGGTCTCTTCCCTTGGCTGTTATCCTGGAAAATTTCTCCCAGGAGTTGCTTTTGCAGGCTCCTGGTACCCGGGACTTCTCATTAGGAAGAGCTTAAGTCACTGGAAGACAGGCAAGATCACCTAGCACAGGTAATCCCTGAGATGCATATCTTGATTCTCCCCCTCACCTAACTAGAAAAGACCACCCCGAGCCAACCAGGGCCCCACTTGGGAGAAAAAGCAGCGTGTGGGGGAGGAGGGAGGGGATCCCCCTGGAGTTTCTGAGAGTTTGGCTCCAAGGAGCGGTGTGGAAAGAATCGCGGCCCTCCGTCGGTGATGGCATACTCTAGGTTATTACTCCTTCAGAGGAAGCTCACGAGGCTGTGAGCTTGGAAAGAATGGTACAAGCCATCTTCTTTTGTAAAGGAAAAGTTTGTCAGTGAAGGGATAGCCAGGAAACTAAGTAGCGGAGAATCTTCATTCTTATTGATTGCACTTGTGGGGCTTGAACTCAGGGCCTGGGCGCTGTCCCTCAGCTCAAGGCGGGCGCTGTACCCCTGGAGCCACAGTGCCACTTCCGGTTTCCTGGTGGTTCATTGGAAAGAAGAGTCTCATGGACTTTCCTGCCCGGGCTGGCTTTGAATCGAGATCCTCAGATCTCAGCCTCCTGAGGAGCTGGGATGACGGGCGTGAGCCACCAGCACCTGGCTGATTTCTTTAGAATTTTTCATTTTGACACCTTTTGAACCCTAGTTCGATTCCCAGTAGAAGCGGCCGGAAGAAATCAACCAGGCGCTTCTGATGGATGGCATACAGGCTTCAGGGAAAAGGACTTTAGCCGCAGCCGCTAAGAGGTCCTTAAGAGAAAGCACCCCCCCCCACCCCCCGGGCATGCTCAGTAAGTCCTGTCCCTTGAATCATGGTGACCATTCTCTCCAAAACTTAGTGAGATCTGAGGATCGCAGTTCAAAGCCAGCCTGGGGCAGGAAAGCCCGTGAGACTCTGATCTTCAATGAACCACCAGGAAATCGGAAGTGGCGCTGTGGCTCAAGGTGGTAGAGCACCAGCCTTGAGCTGAAGAGCTCAGGGACAGTGCCCAGGCCCTGAGTTCAAGCCCCAGGACCAACCAGAAATACAAATTATAGTATAAACCCTTCCCTCTCAGAAAGCTTAGCCTCTTAAAGTGGAAGGCTGACCCCGAACTGCATTGTTTTTTCTTATGCACAGGATGCACATTAGAAAGGAAAGCTTCAGGAAATGACAGGAACTGAAATCCGGGAAGCGCTTGGTAATTAATAAAGCATCTTTGCAAACCTAAGTTGAGGGAGGGAGAGAAAGAGAGAAAGAGAGAGAGGGGGGGGGGGACCAACCCGGTGGAGAAGAAGTGAAGTTACATTGATTTTTGGAGCTAATTAGCATGATCGCAATCTGGGAACCCGCAGCTTCACCGCGGTCTTGAAAATATGCTCCAAGGTTTCACAGAATGGCGGATATTATTTATAGTTCGAAACAGCAAGGGCTGTGGAAATTCCATCACCTGTTAGGAATCGGGATGTCTGGTAGCAAAAAAAAAAAAAGTTAAGCTGTCTTGTGAGAAACATAGATCCCAGACAACTTAGGGATAATGGGGGGGGGGGGGAGGGGAGAGATGGGGGAGAAAGAAGGGGGGGTGGATCTAGATGCATGATCCTGGCTGGGCACCGGTGGCTCCCGCCTGTCATCCCAGCTACTCAGGAGGCTGAGATCTGAGGATCACAGTTCAAAGCCAGTCTGGGGCAGCAAAGTCCATGAGACGCTGATCTCCAATGAACTACCAGAAAACTGGAAGTGGCGCTGTGGCTCAAGTGGTAGAGCGCCCGCCTTGAGCTGAAGAGCTGAGGGACAGCACCCAGACCCTGAGTTCAAGCCCCATGACCGATCAAAAGAGAGAGACAGAGACAGAGATTGTAGCCTCAGTTTCTGAGTGTTTTGAGAGCAAGAGATCCTTTGTCCAGAGTCAACAGAAGTAAATAAGCAAAATGTCTCAGGAAATCACTGTTTGGTCTCGGCTAAAGGTTAACCGGGCCTCATTCTATGGCCAAGCAAGAGGCTGCTTCTGAGATCATCTTTCATAACCAGCTAGCTCTCCAACTTCCCCTGAAATCTCAGTGCTGAGTTCCTTCCTTGCTAGGTGCTCTTTCTATTTTCTTCAGCCAGCTATTGCTGAGCCCAGCAGGCTGAGAAATCGCATGGTCCCCAAAGCCTCTCCAAGGAATGAAGAGCTCAGAGGAGCTGGGGTAAGCCCCTGACCCCCCCCCTCCACCGCCCCCCAATTCTTCCCCACTGACCCATCAGCTTGTTTCAAGTCAAGAAAGCCATGATTCACCCTTGCAAACGTGGCTTTGGAGCCTCCGATGGGAACAGTACCAGGAGAGATGTGAGATCGAGCATTTTCTCAGCCCTGGGGGGCTGGGGGGGGGTTGCTGCTGCTCAGTTTGCTTTCCTTGGCTTCCCTGAGATCCGATTGCTTTAAAAATAATAATACAAGAAATGTCTTTTCTAGGCATGAGTGTACCTTTTCCCATCTTCCTCTACCCTGGAGGGTGAGCTGGGCATATAACACCAAGGCCTTGTGGGATACACAGGAAGGGACAAGGCTGGGGGGGGGGGAGTTATTATTATTATTGTTGTTGTTGTTGTTGTTGAAGTTAGAGGGGCTAGCAAAGCCCTGAGCCCCATTTCTCCTTGAGTTCTATTTTTTGTTTCCCCAGACTCTCTCCCAGGTTTGGAGAGAACCCTGAATTCTCGGCGTAGTAAATTCTACACGTTGGGTGTTCGGATCCTTATGTCTTCAGGAAAAGCCATTTTGTTCCTCTCAGTCCTAGAATATCACAGGATGAATCTCCTGGGATGGAATCTACATGGTAGCCTTCTTTTTAGTCTACAGCAAACCTTGGCAAGCACTGGGATCTTTTTGTTTTATGTATCTGCTCCTGGGCTTGAACTCAGGGCCTGGGCGCTGCTCCTGAGCTTCTCTGTGCTCAAGGCTGGTGCGTTACGGCTGGAGCCACAGCCCCACTTCCAGTTTTCTGGTGGTTTATTGGAGATCAGAGTCTCATGGACTTTCCTGCCTGGGCTGGCTTTGAACTGCGATCCTCAGATCTCAGCCTCCTGAGTAGCTAAGATGACAGGCATGAGCCACTGGTTCCCAGCTAAACACTGGGATGGTGTAAAATCATTTATGACCCTCTGATGGCCATGTAGTGGTGTGTGTGTGTGTGTGTGTGTGTGTGGTGTGTGTGTGTGTGTGTGTGTGTGTGCTCAGTCCTGGGACTTGAACTCAGGGCCTGCACACTGTCCCTGAGCTTTTGTGCTCCAGGCTAATGCTCTACCACATGAGCCACAGCTCCGCTTCTGACTTTCCTCTGATTAATGGGAGATAAGAAATCTCATAGACAGCTCCTCCCCACACCCCACCCCCTCCCCCCTGCCCGTCCTGGCTGGCTTTGAACCGCGATTCTTCACGTCTCAGCCTCCTGGGGTGGCTAGGAGGTCAGGTGTGTACGCCACACACAGGGAGACCCTGGCTTCGTGGTTTCTTTTTAAGGGTCCAAATCCACCTGTCCTTTAGCCAAGATGCTTCTTGCTCACCTCCAAATACATGGCGGGGGGGGGGGGGGGGGAAGGCTCCGAGCCCCTGGCCAGCCCTCTGAGCCACAGCCCCTGAACCCTGTGTAATGTCACTGAGGAAGAGGACGGGCCTGGGATGCATTCCAGGCGTGGGGAGGGTGCCGCTGAGGGGTGGGGGCTGGGGGGGGGGGGGGAAGCCCAGGTGCCCCAGTGCCTTATTGATCATCATGGCCTGCGAGATGACATTCTTTTTCTTGATCACTTCGTGAGTGTTTTCAAGGCACCCAGCCAAGACCGGCCATAAACCTTTCCCAGGGATGGGTGGGGGGTGGGCAGGGAACGGAGGGAATGGGGGAGACCATCTTGGGTGAACTACTCCTGAGTTCCCTGGGAGGCTGGGAGGGGGAGAGGTGGGAGGGTTTCCCGTGAGTGACAGACAGGTCTGCCAATGGCGTCGGTGATAGATAGGCGACATCTTCTTCTCCTAGGGCTGGCTGGGAGATCCTCAAAGGGGAGGGTCATTTGGTTCTAGGCTCTTCTAGATGGTTTTCAGGACGGTGAGGTTTGCTTAGCCATCTGAGGGCAGGGGACACAGCCGAGACTTAGGGACTGCCACTCACAGCCCGGCCCAGGTGTACAAGGCCAGGCTGTTAAAACCATCCACTGGCATGGGGAAACTCTCTTTCTCTGTGTCTGAGATGTCAGACCAGACGAAGCTTTAAAAGGAAAAAATCAAATCAAATCAAATCCATAACTTTTTGTGTGTTTTCTTCCCTCAAGCTCGGTGCCCACGGCAAACACCTGCGACCAACACCGTGCCGCGTTTGGCTTGTTTTTTGACTGGCTCTATTTATGGATTCTGTGGCAAGGGGGGGGGGCAGTGGGAAGGCATTCTGGAAGCTTCCAGAATGTCTGCAGTGTCCAGGGGAGTGTGATGGCTTTTCACACTGTATCCGGTTCGTGTGAACTTTCAATAACAACAACAACAACAAGTTATGGTTATTTATTTATTTGTTCGTTGGTTTTGTTTCCTTTGTGCCTGTCCTGGGGCTCGAACTCAGGGCCTGACCGCAGTGTCCGTATTCCCAGATCTCAGCCTCCTGAGTAGCAGGGGTGACAGGCGTGAGCCACCGCCCACCCCCCCCACCCCCCATCACCCTGCCACCAAACTCTGGTACCTGCAAGCGCCGGACGCATCGAGCTTCTGCTCAGACTCTGGAAAGATACAATGAAAGCAGAAATTGCATGGTTATCGTCTTTGCATTTTTCAAGTGAACTTGCTCAGCATGGAGGAGGAGGACCCCCCCCCTCCCCCCCCCACCCACCCCGTCACAGAGCAGGTGACACATGGAGCATTCTGCAGACCTTTCCCAGGGACGATTAAACCTCCCAGGGAGCGGGCTGAGCCCCCGGCAATTCCTGGTATTTCTGACTCTTTTATTTTGGGCCTGGGATGGGAGAGCAATTAGGGGGCCAAGGCCTGTGGGTTGGTCATCCGGGAACGGGGAAGGAGAGACGTGGAAGTGGCCCAGAAATCTGGCCGGAGCCTTGGCCTGTGACAGGTGGGAAAGAAGTACAATGGGTCTCTCTTCACAGCCCCTTGCCGGAAGATTCCAGAAAGCAGGAAAAGGTCGGGAAGAGTAGAAAAGCTGCAGCACACATCTTTGCATAGTAGTTCATTGAAGGAAAAAGTAGGAGTAATGACACAATTCAGGTATATATTGTACAATATATATTTAAATATATTAATTAAATACATATTGTAAATATACATATATTGCACATGTATATACACACATGCATATTAAATATACATATATTATTATGAGCTACATAATATACAATATATGTGTATATATAATATATAATACATATGATCTACATAATATATAATATATGTGTATATACAATATATAATGCATATGCACTATGATACTAATGTTATATTATATTAATATACAATACGGCATTTATTATATAACTATATAATATATAATTATATATATTATAATATGTATAATGGTATATATAATTATATATACTGTATAATGTATAATGTAATAATCCATAACCTGTATAATCTGTAATATAGCATATAATATATATAATTTTATTATATTGTATAATTTATGCTATAGCATATATTATATATTGCACATTATATAATAAATAATATTATATAGTAACATATTATACATTATATAATTATATATCATATATAGTTACATATAATATATTGTATTATATATGATACATAATTATATACTATATTCTATTCTGTATAATATGTACAATATATAATGTATATATCTATATAATTATAATATATGCTATATTATATTCCATATAATATAGTATATATTATACACTATATAATACATAATATATTACATATGTATATCCATAATATATACATCTATAATACATGAGAATATATGTATATATATTTATATAGGTTCTTCTGTTTTCTCTAGCTGACTTTGTTGTTTCTTTGTCTTTGATGTCAGTCTTGGGGCTTGAACTCAGGGCCTGGGCACCGTACTTGAGCTTTTTTGCTCAAGACTAGCACTCCACCTCCTGAGCCATGGCTCCATTGTCAACTTCCTGCTGGTTAATTAGAGATAAGAGTTTTATGGACTTTCCTATCTGTGGCTGGTTTTGAACCGGGATTTTCCAAATCTCAGCCTCCTAAATCACTGTTATTACAGATATGAGTCACAGATGCCTGACAGATCATTGATCTTCCTCCTCCTCCTCCTCCTCCTCCTCCTCCTCCTCCTCCTCCTCCTCCTCCTCCTCCTCCTCCTTCTCCTCCTTCTCCTCCTCCTCCTCCTTCTCCTCCTCCTCCTCCTCCTCCTTCTTTTGTATCAGTCATTTTGGGGGGATTTCTTCTTCTTAGTTGTTCATCTGAATAGGAGTGGCAATCCTGGAGATATTTAAACCGTACACTGCTAAATACTAGGGCTTGTGTGTGTGTGTGAGTGTGTGAACACAAACCAGTGAGAATGACTAGAGAAGAAATTTACACAATTGATTTGGCAGAGCATCTGCTCGTGCTGATTTAGCTACTTAGTTCTGAGCTCATTTTTCATATACATACATACATACATATATATATATATATATATATATATATATATATATATATATATTTCTGATCATTGCTGAGTCTCAGAGAAAGAACCAGAACAGGCCTGTGTTCAGGTCAGAGTTTTTATCACTTCATAATTGATTGAGACAAAAGGAAGGTTTTTTTTTTCAAACTAGGCTTCACATAATGAGACAGGATTTATGATACATTAAAAAAGGAAAAAAAAAAAGTATCACCAGAGACTTTTAAGGCAGAATGAATCATAGACTCCAGAGAGAGAGGCCGTGGGGGTGGGGAGGGAGGGAGGAGAGTGGGGGAAGGGAAGGGGTGTGGCTGGCTTTGGGGGAAGGAAGGGAAGAGAGCAAGCGGAAGTGAATGGAAACTGGGCGCTGGTGGCTCCCGCCTGTCATCCCAGCTCCTCGGGAGGCTGAGATCTGAGGATCGCGGTTCAAAGCCAGCCTGGGACAGGAAAGTCCGTGAGACTCTGATCTCCCATGAACCACCAGAAAACCAGAAGTGGCGCTGTGGCTCAAGGGGTAGAGCGCCGGTGGTGCACGCGCGCGTGTGCACACACACACACACACACACACACACACCAACACCAACACATAGACTACGCACGAGGGCTGTGTGCCTTTGTCTCCCGCCTCTGTGTCTGTCTGTCTGTCTTTCTGGTGAAAATGAGAGGCCCAATTCTCCCAACCACCCCAAGACACGAAGCTCACACCCTCCGTCTCAGTCTGCTCTCTGACGCGGTGACAAAAGACCCGAGGGTGAGTAATCTATTTAAAAAAATAGAGATATCTCTTCCTTAGAGTTCTGGAAGAGCCAAAGGGGTGGGATCTGGGGAGAACCACTTCTTAGGGCATTCATTCACGCTGGGAGCTGGGAGGGCAGGCAAGCCTGTCCAAGAAAGAAGAGGTCTACTCCCTTCCTTCACCAGGAACCCACGTCGAGGTGAGGACCCCATCCTGAGCGGGGTGGCGTTAGTCTCTTCCCACCGAGCACCGAGCCCTCGTGAGCAATCGCTGCTCAGTACCATGGCACGGGGGCTGTTTCCCGCACACGGGCTGTGGGGGGCCCACGGAAGCCCCTGTGAGCCCTTCGTGGTGGCTCGAGTGCACTCCGTCCATCTCTCCTGTCTGCATCCAGTGCTGTGCTGCAGACAGTTCACCGGGGCAAGGGACGATTGGGTATCCACGCCTGCCTTTGTCTGTTATGGATTTTGTCCATTGGCACAAACGTTACACCGATACGACGTTCATTTTCTATTGACGGACAAGGAACAGTTTATCCGTGGTGGTCAAACATGCAGTTCTGTTTTTTAAGGTTTTGTTTGGTCGGTCTTGGGTTTTGAACTCAGGGCCTAGGCGCTGTCCCTGAGCTCAAGGCTGGCGCTCTACCACTTGAGCCACAGCGCCACTTCCAGCCTTTTCTGCTTATGTGGTGCTGAGGAATCGAACCCAGGGCCTCATGCACGTGAAGCAAGCGCTCTACCACTGAGCCACCTTCCCAGACCCCAGATCTGTGAGATATTTATAGCATTTATATTTGGTTACAATAAACTAGTGTATGCAAGTGCATTGATATCATCTATACATATAAAATATATTTATCGTATACTTTATTATGATAGATCAATCTATCATATTGCTATCTTATGATATGATATATTTAACATGCATTTAATATGATAGACTAGTGTATCATATTAATATGTATTTATCATATATTTAATGTGACTGTCTATTACACTAATATCATATTATATATTATGTAGCATATATGTAATATAATATAGCATATTAAATATCATATATAGTATATATTATGTAGCATATATCATAGTATATAATATATAGCTTATATGTAATACAATATAGCATATTAAATATCATATATAGTATATATTATGTAGCATATATCATAGTATATAATATATAGTATATGTAATATATAATATAGCATATGGTATATGATATAATAATCATATAATCTTATAATAATTTATCATGTAATGTATAACATATATCATAATTAATTATAATTCAAATATAACTAAAATAATGTAATATATAATATGATACTCATATAAATATAATAAAATAGACATCATATCATATTCTATGATATCCTATCAATATATATGATACATATCATATACAAAATATAATATCTATATATGATACATATCATACATCATCTATAATACATAGCATACATCATGTATGATACATGCCATAAATTATATATGATATCTATATTGATACATATATCATATATGATAATATGATGTCATATAATTACACACATTTATATGATATATATGCTATATGCATTGTATCATATATATCATATGATATATATTATATCATATAGATCATATAATATATGCGATAAGATACATTATGGTATAGTATTATACACTGTATTATGATGTATAAAATGATATCTGATTATATGATATATTATAAGATATATAATATATAACATAATATATAATATTATAAGATATATGATATGACATATAATATCTGATATATATCATATCAGATAATATATATCGTATAATATATAATCGTTAATATATCATATCTATCATATCACATCATATGACAGATCATGTCATATATCATATAAATATCACGTACTGCATGTCACTTGGAGTCACGAAACTCATGGTAGTGGGGGCAGGGTGGCGGGCTGGGAGCTTCTGACTTCCCATCAGCCGTCTGCCCGCTGCACTCAGGATTCTGTGTTCACCCAGGACCTGTGGCTCACCCCCGGCTCTACGGGGGGGGGGATGTGCAGGAGAGGGGGGGCAGGGCGCGGCTCTGAGGTGCCAGGGCCATGGGGGGGGAGGGAATGGCTTTGCCTGCGGTGTCACCCACCCCCCCAGCCGAGCACCGCTCAGAGACACAGAGCGCCCTGCAGGCCACACAGAGCGCCCTGCAGGCCACACAGAGCGCCCTGCAGGCCGGCCGGCCTCCTGGGCAGATGGCTGGCTCCCCAAACCTCAGGAAGAGATTTGCCTTCCAGAGGGCTTTGCCTGGGGGTTCGCAGGACGTGTGATTGGGGGCCAGGCCTGCTTGATCGCTGGGTGCCAGGCCTGGGGACGGGAGGGGACCGTGAAGCTGACCGGCGGCTGACCCCAGAAGAAAAGCCAGGCGCTTCCAAGGGCAAGAAGGATTCTTGTCCGCAACATGCACAGGGGAGGGAACCCCAAAAGAAGAAAACACAAAACTCGTCTTATTTAAAATAAAATAAAATCCAAACCACTTCTGGCCGATTTTCTTCCCCGAGAATCCGCAAATCGGTATCTTAGATAACAGACAGGAAGAACAGCTGGGCGCCGGAGCTCACGCCTGCCATCCCAGCGACTCGGGAGACTGAGATCTGAGGATCGTGGTTCAAAGCCAGCCCTGCGCTGGAAAGTCCGTGAGACTCTGATCTCCCATGAACCACCAGAAAACCAGAAGTGGTGCTGTGGCTCATGTGGTAGAGCGCCAGCCTTGAGCTGAAGAGCTGAGGGACAGCGCCCAGGCCCAGAGTTCAAGACCCGTGACTGACCAGGAAAAAAAAAAAAGAAATAGAGCAATGAAGGGTAAATATGATCAAAGTATACTGTATGCATATTTGGAAATGTCACAATGAAACACCTTCATACGATTAAAAAGAGAGAGAGAGAAAACAGAGCGGAAAAGAAATGTCACCATGAAACCGTGTATCAGGCCTTTACTATGCATCTAAAAGGAAAACACCCAAGAGATAAAGGGAAAACTTCAAAAATGAGATTGGCAATGGAAAAAGAAGGAGGAGGAAGATGGGAGGAGGAGGAGGAGGAAGAGGAGGAGGAGGAGGAGGAGGAGGAGGAGGAGGAGGAGAGGGAGGAGGAGAGGAAGAGGAAGAGGAAGAAGAAGAAGAAGGAGGAGGAGGAGGAGGAAGAGGAGGAGGAGGAGAGGGAGGAGGAGAGGGAGGAGGAGAGGAAGAGGAAGAAGAAGAAGGAGGAGGAGGAGGAGGAGGAGAAGGAGGAGGAAGAGGAGGAGGAGGAGAGGGAGGAGGAGAGGAAGAGGAAGAAGGAGGAGGAGGAGGAGGAGGAGGAGGAGGAGGAGGAGAAGAAGAAGAAGAAGGAGAAGGAGAAGGAGAAGGAGAAGGAGAAGGAGAAGGAGAAGGAGAAGAAGAGGAGGAGGAGGAGGAAAGGAAAACCCGTCTGGAAAGGCTTTGAGCTGTCTCATGACTGTAATTATATATAGAATTTTTGTAAAGGGACAGGACAGGACACAAAAGAAAAAAAAAGACAAGAAAGAAAAAGACGGTGTTTGCCCAGGCTAGTGGGTGAGAGGCAGGGCGGAGGGCAGGGTTCTGACATCTGTCTGGCCGATCGCGCACTCGCACACCAGGTCCTTATCCATAGCCCAACGCCCTTAGAGCAACAGAGAATAAACCCTAGAGGTAATTATGGGGTGTGTGTGGGGGAGCGAGGGGGATTTCTATGAGACAAATGGGTGAAAAAATACAAAATAGGCCAGGCAAACACGGGGGAAAAAACCCCCACTGAGAAACAAGGGGGAAAAACAACCCACAGAGGATCAGAACACGCCCTCCTCCAGAGCCTGGAATTCCCCTCCCCTCTTCACCCCTGCAGGGGGGTCCCGGGCGGGGTGGGCGTGGCGTCCGATGGAGGTGCAGGTGGAAGGGATGGAAATCTCAGGCGAAGGCAGGCGGGGACTTCTCCAACGCGGGGATAAATCAATCCCAGGGCCATGAGTCATTTTTATGGTCTTTTCTCGCAGCCATCTAAGTAATTGCCCGGCCCATGTGTCTCAGCTGTCCCTCCCCCCTTCCCCCCTCCCCCTCCCTCCAGCCTGCCAGGACCAGAGAGAGCCGTGTTCAGCCGTGACCTTGACCTCTGCCCCCTCAACAACGCTTCAACATCATTAGAGATGGGTGGGTGGGGGGGCGTGGGGGGGGTAGGACCACAACATGGCTGGCCGTGATCCATGGAGTGTCATTGTCTGGTCTGTGTCTTCTTTTCTTTTCGTAATTCTAGGGGCTTCCACGGGCTTCGTGCATGCTTGGCAGTGTCTCGATTTTATTTGAGACACCATTTCCTCCCTGGTCCCCCTCCCCATTCTGTTTTTTTTTTTTCTTTTTGTCGGTCATGGGGCTTGAACTCAGGGCCTGGGCTCTGTCCCTCCGCTCTTCAGCTCAAGGCTGGCGCTCTACCACTTGAGCCACAGTGCCACTTCCAGATTTTTCTGCTTAGGTGGGGCTTGAGGAATCAAAGCAACTAAGCTGCTCGGGAAGGTTTTTAACAGCTTTGCGTGTCATGTTGCAGTAATGCAATATGACAACCACTAGTTAGTGGGCTTGGCTAGAGAGAGAGAGAGAGAGAGACAAGACAGACAGACAGACAGAGACAGACAGAGAGAGAGAGACAGAGAGGGAGGGAGGGAGGGAGGGAGGGAGGGAGGGAAGGAAGTAGATTAATAAGCCAAGCAGAGGGTCGACTGTTTGACTTTCCTGCCCAGGCTGGTTTTGAACCGTGATCCTCAGATCTCAGCCTCCCCCAGTAGCTAGGATGTCAGGTGGGAGCCACAGGCTGCTTTATTTTTGGTCTGTTTGTTTCTTTCTTTCTGCTGGTCCTGGGTGTTGAACACAGGACCTAGACCTTGTCCCTAGGCCTTTACTTGCTCAAGGCTGGCGCTCTACCCCTTGAGCCACAGCTCCCCTTCTGACTTTCCTTTGATGGCTCATGGGAGATCTGAGTCTCACGGACTTTCCCACCTGGGCTGGCTTCAAACTGTGATCCTCGGATCTCGGCCTCCTGAGTCGCTGGGATGACAGGCGTGAACACCGGCGGCCGGCTCTTCTGTGATCGTAGATACCGAATTGGGAATTCTCAGGAAAGAAAACGGCCAGAAGTGGTTTGACCTGGCTGGGCTGAGTCTATCTCGAGAGAAACAACAACAATGACAAATCTTAAAATCAGAATTGTGAACACAGGCGATTGCCTTTTCCTTTAAAATAGCTGGCTTAGATCCTTCACAGGAAACCCCAGGAGAGTCTTCAAAGATCGAAGAAGGCAAACAGGAGTCCCCAGGATTGCACACGGCACTGGAACTTCAGAGGTCTTGCTGTCATGGTGGGGACTGGTTGCTATCCAGGACGTAAGCACGCATCGCATACTATTTCAGCTACGTGGAAGGCCGGGTGGGTGCCTTCCCTCTGTCTGCTGCAAAGTCCGGTCGAAGCAGCCCTGTTCCCTTCCAGGAGGCAACATCCCTGGAGGGAGACACAGGTCGGGAGGGTGGAGGGGGTCCACGCCAGCCCCTGCCTTCCGTCTGCTTGACACCTCTACCTGTAGAGGTCTCCTCTCGAGTGTTTCAGGCTTCTGAAGGGATTTTAGCTTTGCAAAAGATGTATAAAGGTTAGCGCAGATTTCTGGCGTATCATTATCATTATTTTGTTTTTTGCTGGTCCTGGGACTTGAACTCATGGCCTGGGCACTGAGGCTCCTCGTGTTCAAGGCTGGCGTTCTACTACTTGAGCCACAGCGTCACTTCTGGCTTTTTTCTGAGTCGTGCACTGGAGATAAGAAGTCTCATGGACTTTCCTGCCCAGGCTGGCTTTGACCCACAGTCCTCAGATCTCAGCCTCCTGAGTAGCTGGGATGACAGGCGGGAGCCACCGGCACCCAGCTTTTATATTATTATTATTATTGTTATTGTTGTTATTTAGTGCTAGTGCTCAGACCTGAACTCAGAACCTAAACATGGTCTCTTAGCATTTTCACTCAAGGCTGGTGCTCTACCACTTGAGCCACAGCGCCACTTCTGGTTTTCTGGTGGCTCATGGGAGATCAGAGTCTCAAGGACTTTCCTGCCCGGGCTGGCTTTGAACCGCCAACCTCAGATCTCAGCCTCCTAAGTCGCTAGGATGACAGGTGGGAGCCACCTTTTAAAAAAGCCTGTTTCTTCCAGAATCCAGTGACAGAATCTAGCAGACATTTCCGTCCTTCAATCCCTCCGAAGTTGCAACCGTCAGCTCTTCCCTGCATAGACCTGGGGCCAGGTACATGCTGGGGCCAGGAAGTAAGGCCTTATCTGAAAAACTACCAGCCCAAATCAGAGCTGGAGGTGTGGCTCAGTGGTAAGAAGCACCCACTTAGGAAGTGTGTGGGGCCTCGAGTTCAAACCCAAGCACCACCAGCAAAACCATGTCATCCCTTGGGGTATGTTCACATATCTTAAAAAATATATCAGAGGCTGGGAAGGTGGCTCAGTGGTAGAGCGCTGGCCTCGCATGCATGAGGCCCTGGGTTCAATTCCTCAGCACCACATATGCAGAAAAAGTCAGAAGTGGTGCTATGGTTCAAGTGGTAGAGCGCCAGCCTTGAGCTGAAGAGCTGAGGGACAGCGCCCAGGCCCTGAGTTCAAGTCCCAGGACCGGTTGAAAAATAAAAATGCTTGTCATCGGGTTTGGGGAGGGTGGGGGGGAGGAGGGGGACTTTTGCCCTTCACCGGATTCCCAAGGGCTTGGTTTGCGTGTGATGTTGAAGCTGTGGGGGGGCTAAGACATTTTAGGGGGTGCACGTGGCCACCTTGTTGGGGTTCACCTCCCAAAGCACCAGACACAGAGGGAGCTGACAAACCACCCAGGTGGTACCAGCGGAGAACTTCGTGTTAAAAAATAAATACAGACAAATCAGAGAAGAACGAAGCATCCTCTGTAGCTTTGAACCTGATACGGTCTGAAGCCAGCTCCACGGGTCTCTTACAACTCCTGCCAGCCTTCGCTGCCGAAGTCACCCCTCGGGGTCCAAAGCTCATAAATTCCCCTTTCTTGCTGAAGCAAGTTAACGCTGGGTTTTCCATTACTTTGGGCCAAAAAGGAAAAAAGAAAGAATCTGACTTGATGTACTATTCTTTCAGGCATGTTTTCTTAAGAGTAAAACCGTACCATGGCCTTTCAGAATACCATCAGCGTCCCTCATTCCAGAACTTTCTCATCATCTCAGAATAAAGCCCTGAGCTGAGGCTTTTTGTAGCTCCTCAGGAGACACTGAGATCCGGAGGATCGCTGTTCAAACCCAGCCTTGAGCAGGAAAGTCTCTCTGAGACTCTTCTCGCCGATGGAATCACCAAAAAGTCAGGAGTGGAGCGGTGGCTCAAGCGGTAGAGCACCGGCCTGGAGCTGAAAAGCTCAGAGACAGCACCCAGGTCCCCATGGTTCAAACCCCAGGACCAACCAAAAACAAAACAACAACAACAAAAAAAACCCACAAACACATAATTGTTTGTTGGATTTTGTTGTTGTTTTGGGAGGTGGTGGAATCCATCTCCACCAAGTCAGCGGGGGGCCCTGGCAAACCCAGAGTGGAGGTTGGCCGCCTTCTTCCTGGCGTTCTTGAGTGGCAGAAAGGGGGTTGCACCAGGGCTGGGCTCCGTGTGTGATATGGGGTCTCTGCGTCAGACCAGCTTCTGTGGGGAGTGGGAATGCAGTCTTGTGGGACCACAGGGGGAAACAGAGGCACCGCACACACACGCACACACACACACACACACACACACACACACACACACACACACACACGTCCCGCCTGGGTTTGGACCCGGCGCGGGGTGGGGGGGGGGGGCCAAGAATTGCACGCCCTTTTCCTAGGTTTATTTTTAGTTTTGTCTGCGCGGAGATTTATTTCCAGATCATTAATTCTTTTAATCCAGAGCAAAGGTTTGCACCGGGTTCTCAGAGATGCCAGGGGATCCTCCCTCTCCTCCTCCCTCCTCCCTCCTCCTGGCTCTCTCCCTCTCCTCCTCCCCTTCCCCTCCTCTTCCCCCACCTCTCCCCTCCCCTCGACCCCTCCCTTCCCGTCTCTTCTATATTAACTAGGAGCTTTCTGTTTTCCCTTCCTCCTGCCTCCCTCCCTCCTTCCCTCCCTCTTTCCCTCTCTCCCTCCCTTCCTCCTTCCCTCCTTCCCTCTTTCCTCTCTTTATCTTTCCTTCCTTCCCTCGCTCCCCTTCCTTCATCCCTTCCCTCCCTCTCTCCCTCCTCCCTCCCTCCCTTCCTTCCTCTCTATCTTTCCTTCATTCCTTCCCTCCCTCCCTCCCTCCCTCCCTCCTCTCTTCCTTCCTTTCTCCTTTCCTCCCTCCCTCCCTCCTCTCTTCCTTCCTTTCTCCTTTCCTCCCTCCCTCTCTCCTTCTCTTCCTCCCTCCCTCCTCCCCTCTTTTCTTCTCTTTATCTTTCCTTCCTTCTTCCCTCCCTCCTTCCCTCTCTCCCTCCCTTCTTCCATCCCTCCTCCCTCCCGCTTCCATCCCTCCTCCCTCCTTCTTCCCTCCCACACTCCCTCCCTTCCTTCCTTCCCTTCTTCCCTTCCTCCCTTCCTCTTACCTTTCTTTCTCTCTCTCTCTTTCTTCCCTCACTCCCCAAAATGGTAGAACTCTAGCCTTGAGCAGAAAAGCTCAGAGACAATGCCCAGGCCGTGAGTTCAAGCCCCACGAATGACAAGAAAAAAAAAGAAGGAAGGAAGGAAGGCAGGCAGGCAGACAGACAGACAGTACCACATACATGAGTCTCAACACATTCCTATGGAAGAAATCTCCCCAGCACCCCCCTGCCCCCGCCACCCCGAGACTCTATTTCCAATGATCCCATTCGTATGAAATGTCTAGAGTAGGCAAATGTGCGGAGATTGGAGTTGGTTCGTGGCGGCTGGGCTGGGGGAATGTGGAGAGGCGGCTGATAATGGATATAAGGTTTCGTGTGTGAGGGATGGAAATCGTCTTGGATTTAGATAGTGGGTTGTGGCTGGGCGTCTGGGTACACGAAAACCCACGGAATTGCATGCTTCTAGAAGGTGAATTATATGTCTAGGGGTTACATCTCAATTTGAAAGCAGCCGTAAACTAAGCCTGCGCATGCACACTCACACACACACACACACACACACACACACTCACCCCAAGGGGAAACGTGAACAATTCAGAAGAAGCGATGACCTCATCAGCAAACACTACATGGACCTGTGACCAACTGCATGCCCCGCAGACTGCTACATTTGTAAGAACATTTAAAATACAGATATACCGTATTGTGGTTCTTCCAAAACTAGGGCCCTCCCAAGAAGTCCTAGCTATCAGGACACAGCTGATAACCCAATACAGCCAGCCCTGTTTTTAAGAGTTTCAAACCCCTGGGCACCAATGGCTCCCGCCTGTCATCCCAGCTACTCAGGAGGCTGAGATCTGAGGATCGAGGTTCAAAGCCAGCCCGGGCAGGGAAGTCCAGGAGACTCTGATCTCCAATGAACCACTCAGAAAATCAGAAGTGGCGCTGTGGCTCCAGGGGTAGAGCACCAGCCTTGAGCTGAAGAGCTGAGGGACGGCGCCCAGGCCCTGAGTTCAAGCCCCACCTCGACCTGCTAGCACACCAGACACCACGCACACCAAAGCATCAATGATGTGTTTAGCATCTTGGCTACCCAAGACACGCTAGGCCGAGCCCAGCCCGTGAGAAGTTTCACTGGGAACACAGAATTCCGTCCTCTTAAATAATACAAGACAGCGTACGACTAATTTTCCCAGGGCGTGGTAGGGATTTCCCTCTTGTAGGAAAGCAGGAATCAGCAGTCTAGAATGGTTGGAGAAAAGCAGGATGGGAACTATTGCAACCGTCTCCAAGGGATGAAGAGACAGGCAGAGAAAGAAGTCCAGAGGAGAGATTGAAAAGTAGAGAAGGCCGGGGGGAACCCGTGGCTCCCGCCTGTCATCCTGGCTACTCAGGAGGCTGAGATCTGATCTGAGGATCACGGTTCAAAGCCAGCCCGGGCAGGGAAGTCCTTGAGACTCTGATCTCCCATGAACCACCAGAAAACCAGAAATGGTGCCATAGCTCACGTGGTAGAGCGCCAGCCTTGAGCTGAAGAGCTGAGGGACAGCACCCAGGCCCAGAGTTCAAGCCCCACGACCGACAAAAGGAAAAAAAAAGATATACACAAAATAAGGAGGAAGATCTTGTTCTTGTGAGGTTTTTGGTTTTGTTTTGTTTTTTGTTTTTCCCCCTACTACTCCTGGAGACATCATCTTCAAAGATTTCAGGATCTTTTGAGTCAAGTAAATAGATTGTACCCCGTTTTATCAGTGTGGATGGTCCTTCTATCCGTGTGTGTGTGTGTGTGTGTGTGTGTGTGTGTGTGTGTGATGGTTCTGGGACTTGAACTCAGAGCCTGGGCACAATCCCTGACATTTTGTGCTTTAGACTACTAGCATTCTACCACTTGACTACCAATTTGTGAGTGTGTGTGTGTGTGTGTGTGTGTGTGATGAACTTGAACTCAAGGCCTGGGCACAGTCCCTGACATTTCGTGCCCCAGACTTGGGGGAGATGTCACCGTGGATTACCCGTATGATCCGATCACAGGGCCATTCCCACTGGGCGCGCTCAGGGCTTGATCCCCCCCCCCCCAGGCAGCAGACCTGGGCTGTGTGGGACTCCACCCCGGGAAGGAGGGTAGCAGATGTGGGAGACAATGGCAGGATGATGGGTTCGGCCCTTGCCCAGCCTGGGCGGGAGAAACTCGCTGAACTGAGTCACCACACACACATGCAGACCCTGGCTCGTTCCCGGTCTCCAGGCAGATGCTCCCTCACCGCCTCCGCTGACTTGGGCCTCCCCCTCTCTCCCCATGGACTCCTTCATTTGTGGGGTGCCTAGGAGGGGAAGGGAGGGTGGGGGTGTCTTGTCTCCCAGTGGATGCTCCCCGCCCCTTGAACAACCCCAATTTGAGCATGGGAGTGGTAGGTAGCAACTTTTAGCATCTCTGGCGTACCATTGTGTCTGCGATCGCCTCTCTACGTCACGTTGGCAGCTGGAAATCATCGCCAGGTTCGGGAGCATCATCTACACCACCAAAATCCACACCTAGTACATCCAGCCCGGAGGCTGAGGCTCACGCCTATAATCCCAGCTACCCAGGACGCTGAGATCTGAGGATTGAGGTTCGAAGTCAATCCCCCCACCCCACCCCGGGGCAGGAAAATCCGCGAGACTCCGATCTCCAACAAAAGCCAGAAGCGGCGCTGTGGCTCAAGTGGTCGAGCACCAGCCTTAGAGCCAAAAGGGAGCTCAGAGACAGCGCCCAGGACCCGAGTTCAAGCCCCAAGACTGGCAAAAAAAAAAAAAAAAAAACATAAAAGGACAAGAAAAAGGATTCCCAAACTAGGAACACACAAGCCACGCGGCTCAACTTCTTCTTGAATACGGTTAAGTTTCCTCATCTTCCCACCTCTTTCCGCCTCCACCCCACACCTAGGGGGAGAAATTGAGATTTGGGGCCAAAAAAAACCCAATGAAACAAAACCTCTTTCTAGAGTAGACTGGGCTTCTCCCTTCCCACCACGAAGTGTGTGTTTCTTTTTTCCCCTTAAATTATCTTATTGTTATTCTAGAGATCGTGGACAGAAGGATGACGGTTCCCTGAGTCAGGTAATGAGTACATTTCCTTTTGTACAGTGTCTTTTGTTCCTCCCATCCCCACCCAACGAATTGTACAATTCACTTTCGGCCCTGTCCCGTGAGCTCCCCCCACACCCCTTTTCCTCCTGAGTTCCCTGCCCTCCCACCCCCCCTCCCCGCAAGAAACACGCGTGAATGCACACCACCCACAAAGAAGACAGAATCATCAGAGGCCAACCACGAAGAAGGAAGTCCTTCATTTCCACGTCTCGCCGTGCATTTCAGTTATGTATCGTATTTTATATAAATATGAAGAGGTGCTCTCCTCAGAGTGGCCTCTTTCGGTCTCCCACTGTGTGTGTCTAGATTCCAGGGTCATTTGTCACGTCGCAAGCGCATTTTAGACCTAACTTCCGCCATCAGGGAGAACTCACGCCATTTGTCTCTCTGCGCAGGGCTGACCTCACTTAACACGCGCTGTTCTAGCTCCATCCATTTCCTGGCAAATGACATTATTTCATTCTTTCAAATGGCTCTTAGTACCTTTTTTTTTTTTCTAATGCCGGTCCTGGGGCTTGAACTCAGGGCCTGCTTATTGTCTCTGAGCTTTACCCTGAGCGCTGATGTTCTACCACTTGAACCTGCCTCTGGGTTTGGTGTGTGGTTTTCTTGGTGCTTCCTTGGAGATCAGAGAGTCTCAAGGACTCTTCCTGCCCGGGCTGGCTTTGAACCCACGATCCTTAGACCTCAGCCTCCTGAGTAGCTGGGATCATAGACGTGAGCCATCCAGTATCTGGCTATGCATGCTTTCAAATGATCTTTAAGTAGTTGTACACAGGGGTTCGAACTCGAACGGATCGAGACACATCTTGATCCGTGTCCCTCCTTCCCTCCTTCTCCCCCCTCTCTCCCCTCCCCTCTCTTCCCCTCAAATTCCCTGGTTCCATTTGCTCACCCACCCTTTCCCGCTCTCCATCCGTCTGTCCCCCCCACCCCACCCCGCAGACAGAACTGAAGTGTCGTATC
>NW_024871074.1:50000-110516 GCF_019054845.1 Dipodomys spectabilis
TCCGCGAGGAGAGCAGCCGGGGAGCCCGGAGCACGTGGAGTTCAACGTGTCAGGACTGCTGATTATTCCAGACCCGTAGAGCTGGCCACCTCGCAATGCCCCTTTGTCCCAGATGGCACCGAAGGGAGGAGGAATTTATTATTTATTATTATTATTTTTTAACTTCTGGCAAGGTTGGAAGGAGTTCTAGAAAATTCTCTCTCTGTATTTCCTAGCCCCTGACTTTCCAGGCAGTAAAAAGGGACTCAAAAACCAAACAAACTTGGGGTAAATTAATAATAATAATAATAGTCAGTTTTTGGAGATGGATAATCTCTGCGAGACAGGGAAGGCTCAGAAATATCCATATCAAAGATCCGTATGTTTGTAAAAGCTTAGTGCTTACGTGTTTTTTTTTTTTTTTTACCAATACACACACACACACATACACACATGTTATATGTATATATTTTACTCTGCAGTGAAATGTGTTACTGCGTAGAAGTCAGTCTGGGAGCCAATACTAGACCGTCAGACAATAGTCATAGAGCTGTCTGGTTTTATTTTATTTTTTTATTGTTATTTTTTAATGCTTACAAAGACGTCTCCCCATTAGCTCAGGTTCCCAGTGGAATCCAAGCACTTCTGGATCCTTAACCAGTCAGGAGGCTGAGATCGGAGGATGGTGGTTCAAAGTCAGGCCAGGCAGGAACTCCAGCAAAGAAGAAAAGTCAGAAGTGGAGCCGTGACTCATGTGGTACAGCACTAGCCTTGAAGGATAAAGCTAAGGGACAGCTCCCAGGCCCTGAGTTCAAATCCCAGGACTGACACACACACACATAAAAACAATAGTTAGTTCTCCAGCCATTTCACTGGAGATAGTCACACACTTTGGGCTGGTGGACACTTGCCACCACGGTGTGAATTGGTCCCCTTGTGTCCATCTCTTCCCACCTCCGAATCTCCCTGCTTGTGATTCCTTGGCTTTACTGTCTCTGAAGACCAGAAGACAAAAAGCATCACCACAAACTATCCGCTAAAGAATCATCTCAAAGCCAGGCGCCAGTGGCTCACACCTGTCATCCCAGCTCCTGAGGAGACTGAGATCTGAGGATCACGGTTCCAAGCCAGCCGGGGGCAGGAAAGTCTGTGAGACTCTGATCTCCAATGAAGCACCAGAAAACTGGAAGTGGTGCCATGGCTCAAGTGGTAGAGCGCCCGCCTTGAGCTGAAGAGCTGAGGGACAGTGCCCAGGCCTCTCGAGTAGCTGGGATGAAGGTGTGAACCACAGTTCAGGAGGGAGGAGCAGGGAGCTTCCTCTTGGAGGCTGACCCCATCCTGATGCCGCCATGGGTGGTACCCCCTGCCCGGTCCAGCCCTTGTACCTCTCCACAGCTGTCTGGCTAGTGGTGGGCTCACACACTGGAGATACCCGCATGCCGTCCAAATACTAGGAAGCTTGAGCCAACCAAGTCAACAGGACTCCGTCTCCAAAACAACCAGCAAAATGCCAGGCTGGAGGCATGATTCAAGTAGTAGAGCACCAGCAGAGCAAGCAACAAGAGACCCAAGCAGACTTGATTATCTTCCAGAGCCCAAATGCTGTTCTGTGTGTGTGTGTGTGTGTGTGTGTGTGTGTGTGTGTGTGTGTGTCCTGGGGCTTAAACTCAGGGATTAGAGTCTCACGGACTTTCTTGCCCCCGGCTGGCTTCCAATGGCGATCCTCAGATCTCAGCCTCCTGGATTATAGGCGTGAGGCACCGTTGCCCTGTCCCCAATGCTGGGAAACGCAGAACACCATGTGGAGGAAGCATCTCGGGAACATGACACCCTTAACCTGGACTGTGGGGAGAGCAGGGGCGGGAGGGGGCAGGAAGAGGGATATTACATCGGAAGCCACTGGAATATTTATTTGAGTCCTGAAGCCTTTCCCCAAACATCCTCACTCTGACCAGCCTGAATCAAAACAAAGTCCGAGGTATCTTAAGCACGTCCTCCTGGGACAAACACTTTTCCTTTATTTGGAGAAAGATGATGGCTTCTGAGTTACCAGGCCATGCTTCCACTGAAATCGAGCGTTTCAAAAAAAAAAAAACAAGAGCAAGCATTTCACGTAGGAATTCCTCCTGGAAGTTGTGGAACTGCCCCTTCCTTCCATATCCGGTATCCCAACCTTTAACATAGTGTTGAAGGAGGCTACTCAGGAGGCTGAGATCTGAGGATCACAGTTCAAAGCCAGCCTGGGGCAGGAACGTCCGTGAGACTCTGATCTCCAAGGAACCACCAGAAAACCGGAAATGGTGCCATGGCTCAAGCGGTAGAGCGCCCGCCTTGAGCTGAAGAGCTGAGGGACTGCGCCCAGGCCCTGAGTTCAAGCCCCACGACCGACCAAAAAACAACAACAACAACAGGGCCAAGGAAAAATAAATAATCATGATCATCATCAGCATCAAGAAAGGAGAAAAAGAATAGCAAGGCAGAAAGAATCGTTTCCTTTCCCTCAAAGTTGTTGTTGTTGTTGAAAATTAATGAAATCCGTACTTATTGGCTAAAAGGTGATCCAAGAGAGAGAGAGAATACCAAAGCGGTCCCTGTGACTCTCTTCCAAATGTTCATCTAGCCCTAATAAAAGCCTGAGCCCCCAGGCACCGGCTTTTGTACCTTCCCTTCAGAGAGAGGCACCCACGCATTTCCTTTATCCCAGCGAGAGATCTCCATGAATAATTCATCCATGATACCAGCGTGGACCCGAGGCCATGCAGGCACTGCCCCGGGCCCTGCTGGCCACAGTCCACCCGGCCCTGCCTTCTCCCACTGCCTGGTATCTGTTTCCAGGACAGAGATGTATCACTGGCCACGATCAAACCCTGCACCAGCCAGGGAAAGGCTGCTTTGCTCTTGGCTGAGCCGACTCTGTGTCATTCGAAGACCTACTTGGCATCTCGCACGGCAGAAAGAAAAAAAAATAAATAAAACACTTAAGAAAACGGGCAATGTAGATGAGAGGAGAAGCATGAAGTCGGGGAGTTGGATGAGCTCCCTGGGAGCCCAGGGACCCTCTGTCTGGTGGCGGACGTACTGGTAGCTCTGAGCACTCACATAGTACCGGCCCGTGGAGAGTCCCTTCGGCCAGTTATCAGACTGAAGAAGACCAGAACGTGGTTGGGAGTTGGCTTTAAGAAACAACAGATCTCCAAGCTCTGGTGGCTCCCACCTGTCATCCCAGCTACTCAGGAGGCTGAGATCTGAGGATCACGGTTCGAAACCCAGCCCGGGCAGGAAAGTCTGTGAGACTCTCATCTCTAATGAACCACCAGAAAACCGGAAGTGGTGCTGTGGCTCAAGTGGTAGAGCGCCAGCCTTGAGCGGAAGAGCTCAGGGACAGCACCCAGGCCCCGAGTTCAAGCCCCACAACCACCACTACCACCACCACCAACATAAGACTTTCATAGGTGGTTGCTCCATGACTCCCGGTACCCACTTCTATGTACATTTCCTTCCTCTTGACCCTCAATGAACTGATCAACTCCCATCTTACCCCTGCCCTCCCCACCTCCCGGCCCTGCACCTGACACCCCTTTTAGGAGCCTCCCCCCCCCCCAAGTTGTTGGATATCTGCTTACCTTTCGTAGACTCCCAGAGTTTATGTAGTAGATACTAGGATCGTATTTCCTTGTGATAGGAAGACGTCAGGAAGATTCCAGAGGTTTGAGAGGTTTGAGAGGAGACCCGGAATGGCAAGAAAATTCCACACGTTTGCCGGCATCGACACATTTTTGAAGCCGGGGCTGAGGTCAAACACGGAGAGGATGGGTCCCTCCGCGTGGTCTTTCCGATCTGACTCATGGGAGGTGCGGTTTGGTTCTGAGTGCCTCTCCAATTTTATGTTGCGTTTTGAGGTCAATTTGAGGGGAAAGAGGGAAAAGAGAAAAGACAAGGAAAAGTTTCTCAGTGCCAGATCAACCGTTTTTCTGTGACGTGACGTGGGAAGCCATTTTGCTTTCTTCCCTATGATGACACAAAGGTCCACTCCCTCAAAACAACAACAACAACAACACAGGAGTCCAGAAAGCCCAGCTCAGTTCCCGCCCATCCTATTCACAGCCCGCCGCAGAGAACGTGGGTGAGGCCTGAGCGCTCTGCCCCATGGCCCCCCAAAACTGCTAGGGCCTTGGGATTGGGGTGTGGAAGAGATTATGAGTACAAAGCCTGGGAGTGAAGCTCGCTTTCTCCAATTCTTCAGCCTGTGACCACTCAAAAGGCCCCCATTCCACATCTCCAGGGATCATTCTGGAAAAGTAATTCAGGTCCTGGTCTCGAGCTGGCAGGAGACAGATACGATTGGGCTTTACGGTGGTGATGATGGCTTTTGTGTTCTTTCTCCTTCTCTACCGGCTCTGTCCTGATTCTTCTGTCTCTCCAAACTATTCTCTTACAGTCGGCTATGCTGTAACGTTGGTTTAGGATATAATTCTACAGAGAATCCACCCGACTCTAAGCTTGGCTTTGTCACCGTTTGGCTGTGATTGTGTGTGTGTGTGTGTGTGTGTGTGTGTGTGTGTGCCAGTACTGGGACTTGAACTCAGGGCCTAAGCACACTCCCTTAGCTTTATTTGCTCAAGGTTGGTGCTCTACCACTTGAGCCACAGCACCACTTCTGTTTTTTTTTTCTGTGGTGGTGGTACTGAGGAATCGAACCCAGGGCTTCATGCATGCTAGGTGAACACTCTACCACGGAGCCACCTGCCCAGCCCCTCGTCCATTGATTTATAGGCTACGCTCACATACAGAATGGAGTGTTAGGTGTGGACCTTACCCAGCGCTGAAGAAGACAGGTAATGCATTGCATGCGATTAGAAAACACTAAGTTATTCCTCTAAAGAATCTGACAAAGAAACCAGAAATACAAATAATAAAAGAAATTCCCCCATTTACATATTTTTCTGTCCACTCAAGGCTAAGCCTGAGCACGGACATCCTCTGAGATGCGCCTCTAGTTTGCACCTAAAATAAACAATTGTCCTCCTCAATGAGTAAAAGTATTTCTCCCCAACCCATGAATAATGCGGTCGTTAATAACCTCCCTCGGGGATAGTTTTGGACACGAAAGATCTCTGGTATTTTGCTAGAGTCTCTGGCCACTGTGGGCAGAATCTGAGAGATGAGCTATACGGTTGAGTCAAGGAGGAACTGGAAAGAGGAGTAGGGTGGGATCAAGAGGAGAGGGGTGGGTAGATGAAGATTAGAGGGGAGAGGATGCAGACAAGAGGACAAGGTGTAAGCCGGGCACCGGTGGCTCACGCCTGTCATCCCAGCTGCTCAGGTGGCTGAGATCTGAGGATCAGGGTTCGAAGCCAGCCCGGGGAGAAAAGTCTGGGAGGCTCTTATTTCCAATGAACCACTCAGAAAAAGCCAGAAGTGGCGCTGTGGCTCAAGTGGTAGAGCGCTTGCCTTGAGCATAAAGAGGCTCAGGGACAGGACCCTGAGTTCAAGCCACAGGACTGGCAAAAAAAATTAGAACAGAATAGAATAGAATAGAATAGAATCCAGTGCGTATCCCTTTGGGTGGGAAGGGGAGGGATGGATAGAATGAAAAGAGGAGGATACAGATCAAGACGCACCTCATTCACCAACTGCTTTATTCGATGGCAGCTCCTTGGTACAACTACTTAAAGATAATAATAATTAAAAATTGTAATAACTTCATGAAACTGTAAGAGACTCAGATTTTTTGTTTGGTCGGTCATGGGGCTTGAACTCAGGGCCTGGGCGCTGTCCCTGAGCTCTTCAGCTCAAGGCTGGTGCTCTACCACTTGAGCCACAGCACCAATTCTGGTTTTCTGGTAGCTTATTGGAGATCAGAGTCTCACGGACTTTTCTGCCCGGGCTGGCTTTGAACCGTGATCCTCAGATCTCAGCCTCCTGAGTAACTGGGATGATAGGCGTGAGCCACCAGTGCCTGGTGAGACTCAAAAATTTAAAAACAAACGAAAGACCTTGCTCAAAAGAACTCAACAGGAGCAAGACAGTGCACAGCTCCGGGCAGTGCAGTCTCCGGACAAGATGGAAGGATGGGTGACCCTTCCCCTTGTCCCGATGGTGCCAGACACCCATTCCCAGCCAGCACCCCACCCGCAGTGACCTTGCTCAGAGTCCCAAGGTCATCCCGGACAACCGACGATGATGTCCCCAAGTTGACCGTTGGCTCCCAGCCTATCTCGTCAACACTATTCGAGTAACATGGAAACCCACAAATAAATATTTAGATGAGGAAGAATGAAACAGCTCCCACTGTCTGGCAGATTGTGTGATTTGCTTAATACTGAAGGCCCTTAGTTACCATGGATGCAAGAGTTCCATGTTTTCAGGAGGAGGGCCGTCCTGGTCTGTGGTTTTGTGTGGATGTTCATCGGCCACGGACAGATACTGTTCCTTCCCTTTTCTTCTCCTCCTGTTCCCTCTTGCATCTTTGTGTGTGTGTGTGTGTGTGTGTGTGTGTGTGTGTGTGTGTGTGTGTTTGTCCTGGGGCTTGAACTCAGGGCACCTAGGGATTATCCCCTGATCTTTGTTGTTGTTTGCTTTTACTTAAGGCTGGAGATCAGAGTCTCACGGACTTTCCTGCCCAGGCTGGCTTTGAACCTCGATCCTCAGCTCTCAGGCTACCTTGGAGTTCCTCTCCCCTGCTTTGCCTCTCTCTCTCACTTGGCTTTCTTTTCTGAGAGCATCCAGGCCACGGATTCTGCGGGTGATTTTCATCCGCTCTGATCCACCCATGACAGAAGATTCTGCTCCTTGGTCACCGATGATTCAGGTTAGGCCCTTGGCCAACCCCTGCTTCCGGTGGCCGCTGGGAAGGGCTTCTGGCGCCGGGACAGATGGCCGGTGATGGGACCCGGATGCCGGGACTTAGGGCGGGTCAGAGTAATGATCACTGGAGTGTACCCGGCGCTAATTGCTGGGGACGGAACGGAAGCCAGGTCTCGGCGGGGTGCGGGGTGGAGGGAGGAGCAGGAGGTGGCTTCGCTGCTAGACCGGCTTCACTCATACCGGGGCTCCGGCCCGACAGCTTCTAGATCCCTTTCGCTTCCGTTTGCATTTGTATCCATTCAGAGGCTAGACTCCACCTTCTGATCCCAGCCTTTCAATATTTATCTTGATCCCTTGGTAGGGGCTTTCCTAATGAGGGAAAATAAGTGTTTTCCTTGGGACATTGTCAGTACACGGCATTGTAGACAGATAGATTTTACAACTCTGGTATCTACAAATTCACACGTGTGTGTAAGTGCAAACACAGCACACACACACACACACACACACACACACATCTTTATTATCAAACAAGACCAAAGAGCAGAAAACATCAGGAGAAGGTGTAGCTCAGTGAACCAGTCCAACAAGGAATGCTTCATTCATTCTTTTATTAAGCTAATGAAGACAAATACGGTGTGCTAATAAAGGGTGTCTCCGTCTACTTAATCTTAATTAGTAATTAGTGATCAAGCAAATGTAAATTAAATCCGGCATGTTACCCCTGTACAAATGGGAAAATAGTCCAGTTCAACATTTCTCGACCAAGATGGCTACCGATCACTTTGTAAGGTGTTAAGTGAGCATGTGTTTACATCTCCTTCTGATCTCCACACATGTAGTTTAAAACCTCTGGGAAACGGGGTTTGAACTCAAGGTCTCACACTTGCTCTACTGCTGAGCTGTGATCCAAGTCTTGTTTCACTTTTCTTTTTTTGGCCAGTCCTGGGGTTTGAACTCAGGGCCTGGGCGCTGTCCCTGAGCTTCTTTTGCTCAAGGCTAGCACTCTACCACTTGAGCCACAGTGCCATGTCTGGCTTTTTTGAGTAATTCATTGGAGATGAGAGTCTCACAGAGTCTCCTGCCCAGGTTGGCTTTGAACTATGATCCTCAGATCTCAGCCTCCTGAGTAGCAGGATGACAGGCATGAGCCACCAGCACCCGGCCTATAGGATGCATTATTAACCATCTGATGGTAATAGCTCTGTTTGACAAAGATCTTTCCAATTTAACTTGATAAGAAATTACCGGAAGCTAAAAGGAATCAGGAAATGATCTGTAGTGTGTGTGTGTGTGTGTGTGTGTGTGTGTGTTCCCAACAGAGCACAAATTCCACCCACATCTTGACTATAAAAAGCATACCCCGTAATTTTGCTGAAATAAGTCCGAATTTTAAAAACAGTGTGGTTGTGGATTGTGTGAGCTCTGCTAAGCAAATGACTATTATTACATACGAATCATTTTCTTTGTCTTTCGGGGCTGGCTTCCAACTGTGATCCTCCACATCTCGGCCTCCTGAGTAGCAAAGATCACAGGACTGGGTCTCTCACACACTGCTAGAAAACATCTCTATTCAGATTTAATGCATCCGATTCAATACCTGCATACGTAAAATAGCACAGTGAAAACCTTTTGAACAACTACATTATATATATATATATATATATATATACACTTAATATATGTTTTAATTTATATATATATTATATATATGTACTTCATTAATATACCCTTAAAACTGGGACGCGAGGAAAGGAAAAGAAAATGTCCTCTCTGGGGCATGAGTGTGGGAGGGAAGATCGATGGGGTTGGTGAAGGAGGACGGATAACTTTATTTAAACACTTCAGACGTGTGTGTGAACACGGAACACCGAAGTTGGTGGAGAATGGTTGGCGAGGAGGGGCAGGAGGTGCTGAGGGAGGAGCTGTCCCTCAGCTCTTCAGCTCATGGCGAGCGCTCTACCACTCGAGCCACAGCGCCACTTCCGGCTTTTTTCTTTTTGCTTCTGTGGTGCTGAGGAATCGAACCCAGGGCCTCAGGCATGCAAGGCAAGCACTCTACCACTGAGCCACCTTCCCAGCCCTAGGAATTTCTTCAAGGTACATTGCGTGTATGCAGACGGGCACGTCAAAAATCGAACCCTCTACTTGATGCTCTGTATTTTGAGCCATTTAGGAGACGGAAGAGAGGGTGGAGGGAAGGAAAGAGAGGGAACGAGAGGCGGGGAGAGAGGAAGAGAGGGAAAGGAGGGGAGAGGAGGAAGGGAGAGGAGAGAGATGGAGAGAGAAAGAAGGAGAGAGAGAAAATGTTCCTGTTGACTCAGAGCTCATCTCTGCGGGAGCGGGAAGGGGGGCTTGATTGAGTCTGGCTTCCTTCCTTCCTCCAACAATGCTTCCTAATCCCACCTGCCTTCCTGGGCTGGGTTCTGGCTCTGAGTTCTGTTCCTCACCTCAGGAAGATCCCTCACCCCCAGGCTGAACTTGGGGTGCGGGGAGCGCGTTGATGAACCC
Source organism: Dipodomys spectabilis (assembly GCF_019054845.1). Lineage (NCBI taxonomy): Eukaryota > Metazoa > Chordata > Mammalia > Rodentia > Heteromyidae > Dipodomys > Dipodomys spectabilis. The sequence continues at coordinate 59,298 of NW_024871074.1, forward strand.
TGGGTGTCACCTGCCAAGCCTGGCTGTATCCGGACCCCAGCATCTCCTCCTCGGGGCAGGGAAAATAAAAAAAATGCTGAAAGGGGAGGGCAGGAATCAGCCGTTATTGATGGCCTGGCCCGATTCCCAGAGGCCCCCCGAAATCTACCACCTCCAGAATCGCAGCTATCCCCACCCACTGTTTTCCAGAAAGTTCTCCATTTGAGAAGCCACTAGGGTGGTTTCTGTAGCCTGAAGTCATCCAGGGGGGCTGTTCCTTCCTCTCTTCCTCCAGGGAACCACGGCCGACCAGGGATGGAGGTCATGATGTGTGTATTTAGAGGTAAGCGAGAAAGAACTTCCAACTCCAGAGGTGCCCCGTGGTGGGGTGGGTTCTGTGTGTCTGTCTCTGTCTACCTGCTGTCACCCACATCAAGATCTCAACCAACATCACATCTTCACTCTAAGCCAGGCCCCAGTGGCTCAGGCCTGTCATCCCGGCTACTCAAGAGGAGGCTGAGATCTGAGGATAGTGGTTCGAAGCCAGCCCCAGGGCAGGAGAGTCTATGAGTCTATGAGTCTTATTTCCCATGAACCACCAGAACACCAGAAGTGGCACTGTGGCTCAGCGTGAGCAGAGCGCTGGCCTTGAGCTGAAGAGCTGGGGGACAGCGCCCAGAGTTCAAACCCCACGACCGACAAAAAGAAAACAACAAACCCTCTGTCAGACTTCCTCTCCTCTGATGCCCTGGATCTGTAGATTCTCCAACTCATGAATTAAAACCCTGGCACCCACCCTGCCCAGCCTCAAGGAGAGGCCACCTGAGTGTCTTTCTTGAGCAAGAAACCAGATGTGAATTAATCTCCCTAAGAGTCACTTGGCTCTAGGACAAGACTCTAATCCTTTCAGATGCTGAGAGAAAAGCTCCCCTCTCTCACAGGACTGGAGCCTGGGGTTGCTCATTTCTGCCCCAGCCCCGTACAAAGACACCGGCCTGGCCAACCTGAACTGGCCGCTGTCCACCACTTAGCAGCCTGACCCCCAAGCCAGATAGTATCTGGGCCTCCTTTGGCCCCAAATCACCACACTAAACAAACAAACATGTTATCTGATTTGTTTGATTTCTTTCCTTTTTTTTTTTTGTCAGTTGTGGGGCTTGAACTCAGGGCCTGGGCACTGTCCCTCAGCTCTTCAGCTCAAGGTGGGCGCGCTACCGCTTGAGCCACAGTGCCACTTCTGGTTTTCTAGTGCTTTAATGGAGATAAGAGTCTCACGGACTTTCCTGCCCAGGCTGGCTTTGAACCACAATCCTCAGAGCTCAGCCTCCTGAGTAGCTAGGATGACAGGCGTGAGCCACCAGCTTGTTTGATTTCTTTTATGTGTGTGTGTGCCAGTCCTAGGACTTGAACTCGGGGTTCTGGGTATCCTCCCTGAACTTACCTCAAGGCTAGTGCTCTACCACTTGAGCCACAGTTCTACTCCTGGCTTTTTTTTACTTTTAATTTTTAGCAATTTTTTTTTTATTGGAGCTATAAGAGTCTCAAAGACTTTTCGTCCCCGGGCTGGCTTCGAACCCCTATCTTCAGATCTCAGCCAGCCACCAGCAGCTAGCTCCAACGTGTTCTTATCTGATTACTTCTGATTCAGTGTAAGTAGTGAAGAAAACAAGTACAGAGATAGAGTAGGCTTCAAGAAACAACAACCACCACCAAAAAAGGTAGGACTCCAAAAGAGAGACGGCTTTTAGCCTTGGCTCATCTGGTTGAGCAGTCAGGGAAGGTTAGCAGCCGGAGCTAGGAAAAGTTTCCCCTCAACTTCCCTCGGTTCACCATTCAACATCGAGGGGAGAAAAGCCAAGCATGAAAAACCCTCTGACACACAAATCCTGCCTAAGGGACTTCTGGACTCTTGAGGGGAGATATTGAGATTTCCAGATTAAATTCTCACCGGGTCTTCCCGCCACTCTTAAAGAGGTAGGTTGAGGGGCTGGGAAGGTGGCTCAGTGGTAGAGCGCTCGCCTTGCATGCATGAGGCCCTGGGTTCCATTCCTCAGCACCACTTACGCAGAAAAAGTGCCGTAGCTCAAGGGGTAGAGCGCTCGCCTTGAGCTGAAGAGCTCAGGGACAGCGCCCGGGAGCAGAGTTCAGGCCCCACAGCCAACAAAAAATAAAATAAAAAGTAAAAACATAAATAAATACGTGGACTCAAGCTGGGCGCCCGTGGATCCCGCCTGTCATCCTAGCTACTCAGGAGGCTGAGATCTGAGGATCACAGATGGAGGCCAGCCCAGGCAGGAGAGTTTGTGAGACTCTTTCTGGAAAAAAAAAAAAAAAAAACTCAGAAAAAGCCAGGAGTGGCGCCGTGGCTCAAGTGGTTGAATATTAGCCTTCAGCACAGAAAAGCTCAAAAACAGTGTCTAGGTCCTGAGTTCAAGCCCCAGGACCAGACAGGGAGAGAGAGAGAGAGACAGAGACAGAGACAGAGAGACAGAGAGACAGAGACAAACAGAGAGACAGAGAGACAGAGACAAACAGAGAGACAGAGAGAGACAGAGACAGATAGACAGAGAGAGAGAGAAAGTTAGGTTGATATTACAGGCGCCATCCTCTCCAGTGAACCCATAGCTCTGGGCCATTGATGTCATGAACTCTTCCGGGAGAAATTCTAATACCTCATATAAAATAACAATTAAAAAAACCCATCTTTAACAGTCCGCGTGTGGGTTAATGAGCCGGTCAAGGAACTTGCTGTTCTGTCTCTTTCTCTCTTTTGCTCTTTTTCCATGCACAGCTAATCCTATTTGGGTCTTTTTTTTTTTTCACAAAACACACCATCGGGTTGCAGAACAATCTGGAAGGATGTAATTAACTTGGCCCAGGCTAAGTTCTCAGCAATGTAATGAAGTCACACGTGTTTTATGACACAGAGAGAGAGAGAGAGAGAGAGAGAGAGAGAGTCTCCAAAGGCTAAAACAGGGCAACATTTTAATCCTTGAACAAGTCACAGGACGGTCTTTAACTTGTTCTTTGGGTAGAAATTCCAGAATGAAGTGGTTTCTGCGAGGCTGGATTTAAACACGTTCCCTGCAAACCTGCTCTGGCTCTTGAGAGTTCAGCTGTGGCCAAAAATAAAAAGACTTAAAAAATTCCAAGGGGAAAAGAAGAGGGAAAAATTACCCTATGTCGTAAATTAGATAATAAAAAGTGCTGAGAACTGTGGACAGACAGGACTAGGGCAGGATTTGCTGAGAAAGGCATTTGAATGGAGAGTTTTGTGCCACCTTTTTGGGGAGGGGCAGGGGAAGAGAAGATATGAGTTTTTACTCTCTCCCCCAAGTCGTTGCTATTAGAGTTTTGTGTATAAGGCCTCTGCGGTGTCTCTAGGAGTTTCTCTGATGTTATGACCAAGAATTAACTTGCTAGGCATTGAGAGACTCAGGAGGCTGACATCTGAGGATTGAGGCTCCAAGCCAAACCTCAGGAAAGTCTACAACCTGCTAGTCTCCAATGAACCACCAGAAAACTGGACGTGGAGCTGTGGCTCAAGTGGTAGAGCGCCGATTTGTTTTTACCGAGCAGACTATACAATCTATAAATAAGTAAATATATATATATATTTGATTGATAGATAGATTATAGATTATAATACCTTAGGTTTTGTTTGTTTGTTTTTCTTATTTAACCCTGTCAGATTTGTGTCCGAATCTTTATGAGAATAACATATTTTATTTTGTTTTATTTTATGTCTTATTTAGCGAAGAGCAAGGTTTACCGACCATTTTCTCCTTCGGGAAGATGACCTGTTTCTCTCGTGTGTTTCCTTTCTTACACCCTGTCCGACATTGTTCTCATCTCTCTCCGTAGCTCGTCCATTTCTCGTTACTCCAAGAGTTTTTAACTCCACGTTAGACGGTAATTTCACTTTTTTAGATTCTTGAGAGTTCATGGTAAATGCTAGTAATTTGGGAGACTGCTAACTGGGGAGTCAGTGTTACTGTACGTAGCTTGCCGACTTTGCCGACTTTCTTAAAGACGTAAACAATTACTTCACGTACCTCTTTCTAATTTTCTTCAGTGTGTGTATGGTGGAGGTGGGGCTTACAGGGTCTCGATATGTCGCCCAAGCTAGGTTTGATCTCTTGATGGTCCTGTCTCAGACTCCAGAGTGTTGAGATTATGGGTGTGCGCTACCAGGCTTGGCCTTTCTTTCTTCCTCATTCTCATTGTTTTTCCTTGTTCCCGTCAAGCAAGACTGTTCGTGCTCTGCCAAAGGAAGATCTGCAGTGAATTCAAGTGTCTCTATCGCCTCTCTATTAAGTAAAAAATTAAAAAAAAAAAAAACCCACAACAACAAAACAAAAAAACATACAAGTTGAAAAGTCTGAAAAGACCCTTCCGTGAACCAGGCTCATACCTATAATCCAAGTTACTCAAGAAGCTGAGATCTGGGGAAGCAAGGTTCAGAGCCAGCCAGGGAAGGAGAATCCATGAGATTCTGATCTCCACTAAACTACTTAAAAAGCTGGAAATGGAACTGTGGCTCAAGTGGTAGAGCGCCAGCCTTGCGAAAAGGAGCTCAAATATAGTGGCCAGGCCCTGAGATCAAGCCCCCAGGACTGGCACAATCCAAAAAAAAATTTTCAATGGGTGAATAAGAAAAGATGAATTATATTAGAAACAATGAGTTTTAGCTGTGCATAGATTCTAGGAATTGCAGAACGCTACAATAAGTCTGTTCTTGTCTCGGAAAGAATGTAGGCAAAGGCCCGAACGCGTTACCTACCTACACCCCTGAATTCAATAGGGCCACTTCCCCGATTTAATCAGAACAATCGAAAGGGTATTGGGGGAGCTGGGCAGGGGGCTCAGTGGTAGAGCGCTTGCCTGGCATGCATGAGGCCCTGGGTTCGATTCCTCAGCACCACATAAGCAGAAAAAGCCAGAAGTGGCGCTGCGGCTCAAGGGGTAGAGCGCCAGCCTTGTGCTGAAGAGCTGAGGGACAGCGCCCAGGCCCTGAGTTCAGGCCCCACGACTGACAAAACAAAAAAAAAAGAAAGAAACAAAGAAAAGAAGGGAATTGAACCTGAAAAATCAGTGCCAATTTACTGATCGGTCTATATGCTCATCTAAAATTTAGAGTGCCTGGCATTTGAAGACTTTTTTTTTTTTTTTTTAAAGAGAATGGATATCTTAAGGGTATTTTGAGCAAATACATGGCATCAGCAAAGAGATCTCAGCTGGCTTAAATCCTCCCTCTGATGTCCCATGCTGGAGGTAAACCATCTTCTCCTCCTCCAGGAAATCGCCCATTCCTGAGCTATGGGCTCAACATCATCATCATCATCATCATCATCATCATCATCATCATCATCATCATCATCATCATTTGCACTGGGGCTTGAACTCGGGGCCTGGGTGCTGTCCCTGAGCTTTTTCAAGGCTAGCACTTGACCACTGGAGCCACAGCATCACGTCCGGTTTTCTGGTGGTTCCTTGGAGATCAGAGTCTCACAGACTTGCCTGGCCTAGGCTGGCTTTGAACCGCGATCCTCAGATCTCAGCCTCCTGAGTAGCTGGGACTCTCACAATTAAAGACAGGGAAGCCCAGGGGGTTGGGGCCTCCAGCTGCAATTGTGTGTTGCCGTGAAATGATTCCCCCTCGCATACTTCATTATAACTGTTCCTGCTGTCTTTGGTTCCTATTTTATCCCCCCGGCCTGGAACTCCATCTCTGACGCTGCTTAGATATTTGTGCCATTTTTAGTTAGTTCGTTCGTCTTTGGTGACACATTTCCCCTTCTGCTGCCCTCAGCCACTCTGGTCTCCTCTCTACAGCGGCCTCCATTGGGAAATCTCCCAGCTCTGAAGGCCCTGAAGCATGCTTGCAGCCTTCCTTCCACATGCCAGGCCAGAACACCCCACCGCCTGGGCCAGCAACCTCTCCAGCTGGGGCCAGAGCCCCGCAGAGACCCACCAGCCTCTGCCTCCCCTCGGGCAGCCTTTGTCTCCCTAAATCCCCTCCCCTGGCGGCTGCAGGAGTAGGCCTTCCTCTTCTGTGATCTCTTAAGCTCCCCTCTCAGCGGCGTTCCAGGTGTCACCTGGGAAGGGATAATTCCTTCTTTTATGTCCTACCAGCACGATGTCTGGACCTGCCCCACTGCTAGCTGCCGGTGCAAATCTGTCTGTTCAGACATCACACACACACTCACACATACACACACACACACTCACACATACACACACACTTACATATACCTTCATTTTTCTTTTCTCCCACACATCCGTTTTCTGGCAGGGACTTCGTAGGGGCTGAAAACTGCTTGTGTGACTCGGTTCATCTTTAGGGGAGATGGATTTCGGAGGTGCCACGCAGGACAGAGCGTGATGAATTAGTGAACAGAAGAACGCCCCGAAGGGACCATGGAGCTGGGTTCCCAGCCACTCGGGAGGCTGAGATCCGGAAGATCGCAGTCCAAAAGCAGCCGGGGGCAGGGAAGGAAGGTAGAGAAGTTTCCTTGGTGGCAGGGGGTGGGGGAACACAGCCAAAGGAAGAAAAGAATAAAACAATCACACCTGGAATGAGGTCAAGAAGCCATCTTGTAGATGCCCAAAGGGATGAATTATTCTGATGAGAAGGGAAAGGTGACCCGTAGCAAATTTGGAGACCGAAATAGGGCTTTGGGGGGGGGGGGACCAAAGGCCACTAGATCTGGCCACGGGGTGGGGGAGGGTGAGGGCCTAATGACTTTCACCAGAGCCACTTCTGGGCTGGTCCTGTCGGAGACGAACGTGGGCCACCGACCAGCGGCTCACGCCTGCCTGTCAGCCTCGTGACTCAGGAGGAGGCTGAGATCGGAGGATGTGGAGGTTCAAAGCCAGCCCGGGACAAGAAAGCCTGGGCGCCTCTGACCTCCAATGAGCCAGCCAAAAGCTAGACGCTGAGCTGTGGTTCAAGTGGTAGAGCACCAGCCTTGCGTGACAGAGGTCAGAGACAGTGCCCAGGCCCTGAGTTCCAGTCCAAGTCCCAGTGAGCACACACACACACACACACACACACACACACACACAGAAGTTAGGCTGAGGGCCTTGAACAAGTACACAGGACTCTCCCATCAAGTGTGGTCCCCTGGTCTCCACACCCCGGCTCCCTGTCCCCGAACTCCGTGGAGCCCCCTCTGCATTCACCCGAGACCAAGCCAGCTCCACCTCCACTACCGCCTGAACCACACCGCCAGGCCTGATTTGCTTTGTAAAAAAACAGAACACAACAAGTCTCCCATCTGAATTGGTTTCTTTTCCAAGATGTATTCCACTCTGTTGTCTGCATTCTCTTTTGCCGTTGGAGCACACAGGAAAGCGTGCGTTCGACCGGGTGTGGACCACAGCCCCTGCGGTCATTTCGGGATGTACGGTCTCCAGCCCCCGGAGCTCAGGGTCACATCCTCTCTGCAATATTTACAACAGGCAGATGAGCGTACGGCATTCTCTGTCTTCACACACATGTGTTACACGCAGGTGCGTGGCACACGCGCGTGCACCATCCACTCTGTGTACACATGTGCATCTGATGTAAGTGTGCATACACGTGTGCTGTGCACAGGCGTGAACATGTGTGCGTGGGTGTGCATGTGTTGTGCACGCACCCACGTGTGTTCTATACAGATGTGTTCATTATATGCACCTGCGTGTTTCATACACATGCGTGTTACATAGGAATGCATGGATGTTGCATATAGACACACACCTGTGTAGTCTACACATACCTCTACATGTGCTTGGTATAGCAATGTGTATATATCATACACACATGTATCATATGCACACATGCATGCTGTGTTCATACAGATGTGTGCTATAATGAATTTATATGTGTTATGCACATATATACATGTGTATATAATACATGTGTGCATTTAGTACACACATGTGTATGGATTACAATCACATACACGCATGTGTGTACATACACATGCATGTGTTGTATGCAACGGTGTCATATACAAGTATGTGTGTAAGTATGTGTTATATACACCTGTGCATGCTACACTTGCACACATGCATGTTACATACATGCATTGTGTATTACATTGTATATGCACATTTGTACATCTGCCACGCTTATATGATATTCCGCATGCATGCATGCATTCTATTATATACATTGTGTTATATGTTATATAATACATGTGTATATCTATTATATTATGCAACCTATGTGTATTAAATCATGCATATATGTGTGTTGCATGTGTGTATTGCATATGTATCTATTTTATATATATGTACATATATGTTTATATACTACATTATATATCTGTACATATTCACATTTGTATTATATACATGGATGCATGTCCTGTATGTGTTCTGTTGCATTTATAAGTTAATTTTAGTGTTTATTTTTTTGCCAGTCCTGGGTCTTGAACTCACGGCCTGGGCGCTGTCCCTGAATTTCTTTTGCTCAAGGCTATTGCTCTACCACTTGAGCCACAGCTTTCTGTGTATGTGGTACTGAGGAATCGAACCCAGGGCTTTGTGCATGCTAGGCGAGCGCTCTACCACTGAGCCACCTGCCCAGCCTGTACATTAACGTTGCACATTCTCATATATGTGCACAGCCCCTGCCCACACACACCAACACACACATCGCCTTCCTCGTGTCCTACGTGACTCAGTTGTACCATTTGACATCCTCTAAGCCCACTTCCAGCCTCCATGCTGAGGACTTCGACTGAATCACCAGAAACACAATCCTGGAACCCCTGAATGGCTTGGGAGGTGCAGATATTTAACTCAGTTCCTTCTGCAGCCTGCCTCGTTCCTCTCCTTCATTTGTTCCACTCAGGGCGGTCATTTCCCTCCAGCAAGATGAAGCAGCAAAACCGGGCGCTGGTGGCTCCCGCCTGTCATCCCAGTGACTCAGGAGGCTGAGATCCGGAGGATCATGGTTCAAAGCCAGCCCTGGCAGGAAAGTCTGTGAGACTCTGATCTCCCATGAACCACTCAGAAAAACCAGAAGTGGTGCTGTGGCTCAAGTGGTAGAGCGCCCGCCTTGAGCTGAAGAGCTGAGGGACAGCCCCCAGGCCCCGAGTTCAAGCCCCACGACCCACAAAAAAAGAGAGAGAGAGAGAGAAAGGAAAAGAAACAGTCACATGGAGGTTAGTGTGGGCGAAGTAAATAGCCACGATCACCATTATTCATCCCGGGACAGGGGACAGAAAGAAAGAGCCGTGATCAACATTTTCCAGTTTCCGAAAGGTGGAGGCGTTTGTGCGAAGGGCAGATGACTCCTTTGAAGTCTTCCGAAAGGTCAGGGCTTTGCCAGCTGCCTGCTGTAGACAAAAGACCCTGGGAGATGTTTCTCCATCGTTGGGTTTTTGTTTATCACCAACACATGGCCCAGAGGCTACGGTAACAAAACCATGGGAGGCCCAAACCGTCTCTGCACAAAGAGAAGGCAGCCCGCCCCCCCCCCACCCCGCCCCATCCACCAACCCCACCACCGTGACCCCCCATTGCAAACCCACCACGGTGGGGGGGGGCAGGGGGAAATGCCAGTCATGAGGTTGTAGTTCAAATCCTACCACCAGGCTGGGTGGATTTCTCCTCTGCATTGAATGGGAATAAAATAACAAGCCGTGTGTGTGTGTGTGTGTGTGTGTGTGTGTGTGTGTGTGTGTGTGTTTTCCAGGTTGCTCCAGGTGTGTCTGGTGTGGGGGGGGCGGCCCTGGGTCCCTAGATTTCACTTGTGGGTTCCTTAGGCTATGTAAACAGACTTCGCACAAATGACTTACACCCTTGGCACCTCCATTTCTACGTAGCTAACGTGGAAAAGCGTATCCTCGGTGGGCTGTTTGCAAAGAGTCAGATGAAACAAATAAAAGATGCAGATGGCCGGTGGCTCGCGATCTGGCCTTCTCAAAGCGCGAGCCACACAAGCTTCGTAGTAGGATGGCATTACAAGGCTCCTAGCCAGGAGCCGGTGGTGGTGTCTCACGAGTGTCATCTTAGCTACCCAGGAGACTGAGATCTGAGGACTTTGGTTCAAAGACAGCCTGGGCAGGAAACTCCTTGTAACTCTTAGTGCCAATGAGCCACAAAAAGCTAGCCGTGGAGCTGTGGCTCAAGTGGTAACATGTCCGCCTTGTGCAAAAAGGCTCAGGGACAGCACCCTGAATCCAAGTCCCAAGATCTGTGTGCACACCTATGCGTGCACGCACACACACACACACACACACACACACAAAATACTTCTAAAATCGCCTTAAGCTATAGAAGATTTATATTTGCTTTACAAAAACGTGCAGCTAATTTGTACATAGAATTAAACAAAAATACTTCAAAATGATCTGCACTTGCACTCTGACTGGTTCACTTGTTTTGTTTCGTTTTCATTGAGCTGTCTTTCTTCTCTTTTTGGTCGGTCATGGGGCTTGAACTCAGGGCCTGGACGCTGTCCCTCAGCTCTTCAGCTCAAGGCTAGCGCTCTACCACTTGAGCCACAGCGTCACTTGCGGTTTTCTGGTGGTTCGTTGGAGATCAGAGTCTCAGGGACTTTCCTGCCCGGGCTGGCTTTGAACTGTGATCCTCAGATCTCAGCCCTCCTGAGGAGCTGGGATGACAGGCATGAGCCACCGGCGCCTGGCAAACTTTCTTTTTCAAAGACAAAAGGAATAGCCAAGTCACTCTGAGACTCACCCTTCCAGAACATTCTCTAAAGCGATGTTGGCCCATGAGCCTGTGTAAATGGCCCTCGCTGATTGCCAGCCTGGTCTAGCGAGACCCCGAGGAATCCATGCCCCAGAGAGACAGCTCCCCCATTCATCAACTTTCTTCTTCAAGTGACTGAATTAGCACCAGGCTCGGGCATAGAGTCAGCCCCTTGCTGGGCACTTACTAAATCTCTTCGTGTGCCCAGGTTGATTTCCGTTTTACTCTCGGGACAGCTTGACTCTTCTTCGACATGCCCCGGCCCCCTGCCCGCCAGCTTGCTGCTATTCTATGATCGATCTGCCCCCCACCCCCAGATTCTCCAGACCGCAAGTTCTCCATACACAGACTCAGAAGTCACCCCCAGCCCTGCCCCCTGCCATCTATTCATCCCGAGGGCCGGGAGACCCATCCATGCGGGGCTGGTGGGCATCGCCGTGGCCGGGTCTGCAGAAGAACCAAAAGCTTTCTCTCATCTCAAGTGTGAACAGGTCAGTGAGCATCAAGATACTCAGCCTGGTGTTCGTTCCTTTTATTGAGCTCATGTGTGTGTGTGTGTGTGTGTGTGTGTGTGTGTGTGTGTGTGTGTGTGTGTGTAAGAAAAAAAGGCTGCAGGGAGCATTTAGACAGGAGAGAAAATACTCATCTAACCACTTAACTTGTCAGTCACATTTCCACGCTCCCACTGCGATCTCGGGCCTAATTCAACCCATACGGCAAACTTCAGGTAGCTCTGGGCAAGCCACGTTCCCTTTGTTTGAGGTAGGATCTCCTCCTTCGTGAAACTTTTGCACCGAAGAAAATCTCCCCAGGTCCTGGAGGACTGCCAAGTTCCAATCGCTCGATGGGTAGACAGATAAGGGTTGGTCAGGTTTCCTTTTTCTTCTCCTTTTCAAAGTACTTGGAAGGCAAATGAAAGGAGACAGAAAAGAAAAATCACTTGGGTTCCCAGGACTGGCTCCTGGTTTTCAGGGCTTCTGGAATGTTCTTTGAAGAAGAGCCATCTGAGGGTGAGAGTCTTCCATCAGATGTAGGAAACTTCCCAGGGGCCTGGTTGGCTTCCTAGCCCTGAGCTTGCAGATGGTGTGGGTCCTTCCAGAAATGAAAACAGGAAACAGGAAAAGGGGGTTCGATGGAGGCGTGAGGGAATGGGAAAACGGAAGGGAGTTATGAACTTCCAGGAAGCAAGCATGGGTAGAAGAGTCACCGCAAAACACAGCCTTGGATGTTGGGTGGTTTTCTATCTGCTTCCAGAACTGGGGTGAGCTTCAAGGCTATCTTGAAGAAGATAACATGTATTCTACCCTCTTCGTTTCCATCCACGTCAGCTATTTCCCAAAAGAAGATGGCGCCCTTCTATCTTGAGTAGAGGAGAGACAGACAGACAGACAGACAGACAGACAGAGACTTTAAGAGGTCACACTGTATTTCGTTTTGGTTAGCACATGCATTTCTCTGTGAGTTCGAGCCCCATCTCACACACACATACACACACACACAATAATAATGATTTCACATTACACACTTTCCAAGAGCTAGCTCTTTACAACCAAGGGGAAAAACAGGAGAAAGGCCTTATTTGGCTGCACACACACATCACGACTGATCTCCTGGAAATAGGCCTTTCCAAGGCAAGTGCTGGGAAAGGGCCACAGTTTATTCTTTTCATCCTTTTCCTTTTTCTTCTTCTAAGCTGTAGCTCTGTGGTGCAGGGAACGTAGCGAGAGGAGGCCCGCGGCCTCCTTCCAGCAGAACACATTAGAGCAACCCAGCCTCCCCTAAGATGTGGTATTGGGGTCTGAGCTCCTCAGACAGTGAGTTAATGAAGGGGGAAATTTCCTGCTTTCCCAGCGAGGCCAAGCCAGGAGCTCATCAGCAGGAGATGATGAAAAGAGTCAGCTGCTTTCCCGGGTCCCTTCGAGGTTGGATATTCATCGTGTCGTGATTTACAGCAGATTCAGCCCTTGATGGATGGTCCCAGGCCCAAAGAGGAGCTTCACAACAACAACAACAACAATAATAATAGCCTCATGTATTTATAGAGTATTTCTTACAGCTCCCAAAGAACGTCTGTGTCTTATCTCATCTGAGCCATTAAGAAAGGGGGAGGAGGAGGAGGAGGAGGGGGAGGAGGAGGAGGAGGAGGAGGAGCAGGAGCAGGAGGAGGAGGAGGAGGAGCAGGAGCAGGAGGAGGAGGAGGAGGAGCAGGAGCAGGAGGAGGAGGAGGAGGAGAAGGAGGAGGAGGAGAAGGAGGAGTAGGAAGAAAAAGAAGAAGAAGAAGAAGAAGAAGAAGAAGAAGAAGAAGAAGAGGAGGAGGAGGAGGAGGAGGAGGAGGAGGAGGAGGAGGAGGAGGAGGAGGAGGAGGAGGAGGAGGAGGAGGAGGAGGAGGAGGAGGAGGAGGAGGAGGGGGAGGGGGAGGGGGAGGAAGAAAGAAAAGAGAAACAAGAGGAGGAGGGAGAGGAGAAGGAGGAGGGGAAGAGAGAGGAGGGGAGGAGAAGGAGGAGGGGGGAGGAGAAGGAAGAGGAGGAAGAAGAAGAGGAAGAGGAAGAAGAAGAGGAGGAGGGAGAGGAGGAGGAAGAGGAGGGGAGGAGAAGGAGGAAGAAGAGGAAGAAGAGGAGCAGGAGGAGGAAGAGGAGGAGGAGGAGAAGGAGGAAGGAGGAAGAGGAGGAGGAGCAGGAGCAGGAGGAGGAGCAGGAGCAGGAGGAGGAGGAGGAAGAAAACCTTATGATTCTCATTTCACAGAAAAAGCTAAGCTAGAGAAGTCTAAATGGTTTCCCAGTTATTACACACCCACTTGCGTGGTTAGTCGTAATTGAGTGGCAAGTCATCTGATGCAGAAGGATCACTTGGGCATGCACTGGTCACAAGGCTAAGCCGGGTGGAAATTATTCAGGGATGTGGGCCGTTTGGAAGGCGTTTTACTTTTAATTTTTACCAGTAAGCTCAAGCCAGGCACCGGTGGCTCACGGCTATCATCCTACCGACTCAGGAGGCTGAGAAACGAGGATCACAATTAGAAGCCAGGCTGAGCAGGAAAGTCCGTGAGACTCTTACCTCCAACTAACCATCCCCCAGGAAAGCCAGCAATGGAGCTGCGGCTCAAGGGGTCCCAAAGTTAGCCTCAGGGACAACACCTAGGCTCTGAGTTTGAGCTCTAGTACTGGAAACAAAGACCAAAAGCCCCAAAACTCCTCATCTCTAACACAAACACAGTTTGAAGTCAGTATTGAAACTGTTTTCTTTTGTCAGCCGTGGGGCTTGAACTCAGGGCCTGGGCGCTGTCCCTGAGTTCTGTCACTCAAGGCTGGCGCTCTACCCCCTGAGCCACAGCGCCACTTCTGGCTTCCTGGTGGTTCATGGAAGATCAGAGTCTCCTGGATTTTTCAGCGGGGGGGGGGGGGGGGGGGAGGGAAGGGGGGGGTTTAAGAAGCCGGTTGGGGGAGGAGGATTTGGAAATAAAGACTCCGCCTTCCGGAAAAGTCTGGAAGGATAACAAATTCCTCCTGCATTTGTCATCCAGCTGCTAATTAGTCTCCATTTTGTGGGCCCTGGCCCAGGATTTCCTAGATCTCTTATTGTAATTCAGCGTTAGTCAAGTTTCGGCTAATGCACGCGCGCGGGCGACATTATTCAGGGGAGGGGGAGGGGATTGGGGTCCCCTCCTCCCCACCTCGCGAAAACCGCTCCCGATATTCATCCTTTTGACACTAATCAGCGAGTATTGATCCAGACACGGTCCATTTCCACAGGAATTCCACTTTAATCCAACATTAGCATGCCATTAGAACACCCAAGGCAAAGGGCAAGCGAAAGGCGCCCGAAAGCATTACTGTCGGAGGAAAAATCTACGGATGGGAGTCAATTCTGCCCACTCCGCCAAGGGAGGGTGGGCTCAAGGACAGGGAAGAGCCACTGTTTTGGGGGGGGGGGGATACAGCTGCTTTGTAACAGCCAATAGACAGACAGACACACAGACACGCAGATAGACAGGTAGGTAGGTAGATAGATATTAGCTAGAGAGATAGGTAGGTAAATAAATGATAGAGGGAGGTAGATAGATAGGTAGATAGATAGTCAGGAAGGGGACAGACAGATGACAGAGAGTTGGGTAGGTAGATAGATTGATAGTTTAGATAGATTGATTGTTTGGTAGGATAGATAGATAGATAGATAGATAGATAGATAGATAGATAGATAGATAGATAGATAGATAGATAGATAGATAGATAGATAGATAGATAGATAGGCAGGAAGACAGACAGGTAGATAGATACAGAAATGGATGGATAGATGAATAGGTAGATGGTAAAGAGACAGATAGGATAGATGATAGATAGATGAGCTAGATAGATGATAGATAGATAGATGATAGATAGATACACAGACAGATAGGCAAGCAGGCAGATAGAGAGATGATATACAGACAGACAGGTAGGTAGGTAGGCTGTGGGGGGAGGGGGCACCAATGTCAGGCAGTTTCATTCATCGCCAACCCAAGAATAGCCAGGAACATGACAATTCATTCCATCAAAATGCCTCCCAAGCCAGGCGCCGGTGCTCACACCTGTCATCCCAGCTCCTCAGGAGGCTGAGAGCTGAGGATCGCGGTTCAAAGCCAGCCTGGGCAGGAAGGTCTGTGAGACTCTGATCTCCCATGAACCACCCGAAAACCCGACGTGGTGCTGTGGCTCACGTGGTAGAGCGCCAGCCTTGAGCTGAAGAGCTGAGGGACAGCGCCCAGGCCCAGAGTTCAAGCCCCATGACTGACCAAAAAAAAAAAAGAAGTCTCCCGAAGACATCATGCAAACCAGTCTCCAAAGACAGAGACCAGGTGTTGCTCACCAACATCTGGAGGCTGGAGGAGGATCATGGGTCATGGTCACGTGTGGGGACCTGAGCTCCTGGTGAGGTAGTGTGGCGTCCATCCCAGAGCAGAGGAGAAGAAGTGAAAGGGGCCAGCGTGCCCAGGGAAGGCTGATTTTCCTAAGAAGCCATCGGCACTACCAGCCAGTTGTTATGGTCGACACAGCATTCTGCAAACTGGTAAACGCCTTCCGGGACTCTTTCTTGGTTCTTTGGAGCACATGAAACAAGTAGAACTTGAATACAGACGAGCAAGACACTGGACTTTAGAAAACTGAAGTGTGTGTGTGTGTGTGCGTGTGTGTGTGCGCGTGTGTGTGTGCGTGTGTGTGTGCGTGTGTGTGTGTGTGTGTGTGTGTGCGTGTGTGTGTGTGCGCGTATGTGTGCGCACGTGTGTGTGCGTGTGCGTGTGCGTGTGCGTGCGTGTGCGTGTGTGTGCGCGTGTGTGTGTGTGTGCGTGTGTGTGTGTGCGCGTGTGTGCGCGTGTGTGCGCGTGTGTGCGTGTGCGTGTGTGTGTGCACGTGTGTGCATGTGTGTGTGCGTGTGCGTGTGTGTGTGCGTGTGTGTGTGCGTGTGTGTGCGTGTGTGTGTGTGTGCGCACATGTATGCACCAGTCCTAGGACTTCAACTCAGGGCCTGGGCGCTTGCATTTTTGTGCTAAAGGCTGGCACTCTACCACTTGAGCCACAGCTCCACTGACGGCTGTTTTTTAGTCAGTCGTGGGTCTTGAACTCAGGGCCTGGGCGCTGTCCCTCAGCTCTTCAGCTCAAGGCTGGCACTCTACCACTTGAGCCACAGCACCACTTCCGGTTTTCTGAGTGGTTCATTGGCTTTTCCTGCCCAGGTTAGCTTTGAACCACGATCCTCAGATCTCAGCTTCCTGTGTAGCTGGAATGACAGGCATGAGCCACCAGTGGCTGACTGCGGTGAATTTTCCTTTTTTTTTTTTTAAATTGGGGTCCCAAAGAACTACTGGCTTCTTAGAGAACCAGCTCCGAAATCTAAGAGAGCTGACCACCTCCCACATCCCAAGATCCTTCTTTGCAGACCCTCCAACCAATGGTGCATGCGTGCGCGCGCACGCACACACACACACACACACACACACACACACACACACACACACACGACCATGACCACGACCCTGGGCCCCAGGACTGACGTGAGCGGCGAACACTGGGTGTGCCCTCTAGACCCTGGCTCCTTTTAAATTGTCCTCTTTACGATCCACCTCTCCCCTCCCCGCTGCCCAGGCTGTCTGGAGGAATTCAGAACACCAGGCAGTTGTTTGTGGAGTACTTTTGTTTCTGGGAGAGAGAAGCTTCCGCAGTTCAGGGAGGGAGAAAAAAAAAAATAAATAAATAAATAAAAAGTAAGAAAGCAGGCCCTGCCCACACTGACAACAAACTCGAGGGAAAAATAAATAAATAAAAAGTAAGAAAGCAGGCCCTGCCCACACTGACAACAAAATCGAGGGCTATTAACACCCGGGCACAATAGTTTCATGATGGGGTGCAGGGTGGTTTTTTTCACTGGCCGAGGAGTTTTGCATTGTTTTATAGCTGCCCTGCTAAGTACCCCAGCAGTAAGACTCTCATCCCCCACCTTCTGATCCCAGTGCAAGAGAGGAGGGAGGGCAGAGGGAGGGAAGGGGAGGGCAGAGGGAGGGCAGGGGAGGGCAGGGGAGGCTGAGCCTGCTATGGATATCCACACTCCCCCCCTTGGAATAACGCAAATGCAGACCCGGCATCTCCAAACATTTGATAACTGCTCTCCTCCCTCCCTCCCTCTTCCCATCCTGAAGCTTTGAAGATTCTCCAGCCATGTGCTTCAACGGCTCTGCTGTTTTATTGGATTCCTTCACAGCTTGGTCGAGGAGAGAGAGAGACGGCAGATGTCTCGTCCCAGGACTATGGCCACGTAGAGGAAGTGGGGTTTGGGTCTTTCTGGAAGGGACAAACTTCAGGAGCTGGCAGCAGGGAGAGAGGAATGCATCCTATCTCAGGGCTGACCTGGAGGCTGAGATGGGGAAGAAAAGGGGGGGATCAGCGAGCCTCAGAGGATACTGTGGAAGGATACGAAAATGGACAGGAAAGATAGGACTCACAGGACACTTCGTAGATGGGGTGCCAGGCCTTGAAGGTCGTTGTTTGTTTGTGTTCCTTCAGATGACAGTTCCTAACCATGTGTCTTTCCAGGAGTCTCTACCTTGTTTCTGCTTGCTTCAAAGACTTACACCCTCCTCTCCCGCCACCCCAGGCCCTCTGAAAACCACAGCTGGAGGGTGGATGTGGTGTGGCCTGCCTACAATCTCCTCGACACTTAGGAGGCAGAGGTAGGAGAATCATTCAGCCTGAGGCCTTTTCCAGACAGATGCACAAGACTCTATCTGAAAAATAAAGTAAAGCAAACAAGGAAGGAAGGGAGGGAGGGAGGGAGGAAGGAAGGAAGGGAAGGAGGGATGGAAGGAAGAAAGGAAGGATGGAAAGAATGGTGGGAGGGATGGAGGGAGGAAGGAAGGAAGGAAGGAAGGAAGGAAGGAAGGAAGGAAGGAAGGAAGGAAGGAAGGAAGGAAGGAAGGAGAGGAAGGAAGAAAGAGAAATAGAGGAAGGAAGGAAGAGGAAAGAAGGAAGGAAGGAAGGAAGGAAGGAAGGAAGGAAGGAAGGAAGGAAGGAAGGAAGGAAGGGGCAAGGGTCTGAGTTCAAACCCCAGTTACCACCAAAAGAAATGACAATCTCCCAAAGCCGAGAAAACTCTTCTTGCAGGTACGTGTGGGCTGCCAGATGATGGCTGGACAGGCAGAAAGGACAGATGGACCATGGGGAAAACCTGTCAGGGGTGACAAATGAACACCTTCAAACCAGGGCCACCTGCTTGGGCAGCTACAAGTCTAAGAGGAGCCCTCTAATGGACACGTCAGGTTTGGGGAACCCACAGACTAACACGCATCATTCGCACAAGTGACCCAGTCCCCAGACAAAGCCAGCCCCCTCAACCCTAAGAGAGGACCCCCCCATCTGCTCCCCCCCCCAAAAAAAAACAAAGCCCACACATGAAGCCTGTGATGTCACCAGCTGGTTCTCAGCCCCACTAGCCAACAGGCCTAATTATAGAGTGGGGAGCAGCTGAGCCCAGCCCCCCACGGCATAAAAAGATTTTATGAAAACCAAACGGAGAGAGGGGCCGCCATGGATTTTCTCACCCCGCGGTAGGTCATCCCCTTTCTCGAGTATTTCAGCTGCAGACGGAGCTGCCGGGGGACATATATAGAATGTGCCGGAATGCGGTGAGGTCACGCCAGCCTCTGGGCAGGGAGGAATGTAGGGGCCTGGTGAGATGGGGTTTCAGCCCCTCCCGGGGTCTCCCATGGCTTCAGCCTCTAACGTCTCCCCTCCTCCCTCCTCCGTCATGAGATGACCCAGCTCCACTTGCTACTCTGGAGAGCCAGCATCTCCCATCCACCCACCCATCCATCCATCCATCCACAATTCATCCATCCATCCATCCACCCATCCATCCACCCACCCATCCATCCAACCATCCATCCATCCATCCATCCACCCACTCACCCATCTATCCCTCCATCCACTCATGCATCCACCCATCCACACATCATCCATCCACCCACCCATCCACCCACCCATCCACCCACCCATCCATCCATCCACCCACCCATCCACCCACCCATCCATCCATCCACCATCCATCCATCCACCCACCCATCCATTCATCCATCCACCCATCATCCTTCCTTCCATCCACCCATCTGTCCACTCATCCACCCTTCCACCCATCATCCATCCACTCATCCATCCATCCCCCATGTATGCACCCATCCATCCATCCATCCACCATCCATCCATCCACTCATCCACCCACCCACCCACCCATCCATCCATCCATCCACCCACCCATCTATCCATGGACCCATCCACCATCATCCACCCATCCATCCACCCATCATCTATCCACCCATGATCCATCCTTCCATCCACCCATCTGTCCACTCATCCACCCATCATCCATCCACTCATCCACCCATCCACCCATCCATCCACTCACCCATCCATCTGTCCACCCACCCATTCATCCACCATCATCCATCCATTCACCCATCCATCCACTCATTCACCCATCCATCCACTCATGCATCCATCCACCCATCCATCCATCATCCATCCATTCACCCACTCACCCACCCATCCACCATCCACCCATTCATCTATCCACCCATCCATCCATCATCCATTCACCCATCCATCCATCCATCCACCCAGCCAGCTATACATCAGAGTTTTATAATAGTACCTTCATTTTATTACTATTATTTTTAAAAATTATGACAGTACTGGGGTTTGAACTCAGGGACTCACACTTAGCAGTGCTCTCAAATGCTTGAAACACACACACACACACACACACACACACACACACACAGCCCTTGTTTGTTTGTTTGGTTGGTTTTGGTTGGTATCCAGCCTTGGACAGCGGTCCTTCAGATGTCTCCCTCAGTAGCTTGGAATTTATAGTCAGCTGCTGCCCCATGCCTTCTGGAATTCTTTTCCCCTCTTGTTTTCTTCTGTTTCTCTTCTACCTTCCTTTCTTCCATGTGTATCTTGTCCCTCAGCTTTGGTATCCAGATGCCAATTTCAGGCGATTCTCTGAAGAACAGGGCAGGAGTCCTCTGCTCTTTGTGCAGAAGGCACACGGAATACCACAGAAGAGAAGGTTCTGGAAGCAAGCGGGGGGCGGGGGGGGGGGGAGGGGGAGGAAGAGAGAGAGAGAGAGAGAGAGAGAGAGAGAGAGGATCAGTACAGTGCAGGCCTAATGAGTGTGAGCACGTGAGTTCAATCCTAATTTACTACCAAGTTAATAATAATAATAACAGTAATGACAGAAATATAATGAATGTCCTTGCTTTGTGGACCTCAGCCTTGAGGTTAAAAATCTGGGTCTCAGTGGACTTCTGTGGCTTTCCTCAGGTCCACGTGGCAGAGCTGCAGGCGTGAGGCACGGGGCACTGACTGGCCCCTGGATTCTCCCCTCCCTTCCGAGGGCACATTCGTTCATTTGTACACAGCCGCTCGGGCCAGCTCTGGTAACAGGTCTCCCCACCCAACCCCCGATACACACACGTTCATTTACACAGCTGTTCCCCCATTTTTTCCTTAGCGTGCACACACATGTACATGCACACTACACACACACACACACACACAGAGCAGTGGAAAAGTACATATGTATTATTCTCCAGATAGTTAAAGACACTAAAGAGTTAGGAAGATCCAGGGAAAAGATTCTCCATTAGCACCAAGGGGTAGAAACCCCTTATGAGAGGGAGGAGGAGGAGGAGGAGGAGAAGGAGGAGGAGAAAGAGGAGGAGGAGGAAGAATGTTCCAGAGACAGGGGTGGAATCAACACACTTCCAGGTGAACCCACCAAATATAGTCATTTAACAAAACATGACTGAAGTTTGTAGAAGATGGATACCCACACACACACACATACATATATATGCCTATATCATTCTTGATTCCAGTTGGGTTCCCTCTCTGAAAAAAAAA
Organism: Dipodomys spectabilis; assembly: GCF_019054845.1. Lineage (NCBI taxonomy): Eukaryota > Metazoa > Chordata > Mammalia > Rodentia > Heteromyidae > Dipodomys > Dipodomys spectabilis. Next base: position 80,414 of record NW_024871074.1, read on the forward strand.
GATAAAATAAATGTAATATATATTTAGCATATATTTGAAATATATAGTAATAAATATATAGTAAATAAATATACAGTAATATGTAGTAATATATAGTAAGATGTAATAATTATATAATTGTGTATATATATTATATACATTATATATTGCATATACTATATAGTATATAATATGTAATATAATATACAATATAAAATGATATGTAATATATAATATGTAATATAAATGTTATGTAATATATAAATATATGTAATATATATACATACATTATATATGTGTATATACATATATAACATATATTATAATAATTATACATATTATAGATTATGTAATATATATTTAACATGTACATATATGTGTGCAATATATATACTTAACATATATCTGTGCATAATATACATATTTAACATACATATGTGTGTAATATATATTTAACATATATATGTTAAAAATATTTTTCTAAAAAAAGCATATAAAAGATGTAACCCTGGTATGTCTTAAACCAAACCTCTCTTTCTCAAAGGAGAAAAATGTATCACCACATAGCCCCACAGAATTAGTCCCACGGGTCCTGTGTGTGGATTCAGACCTGAAGCCGGAGGCTGGGCTTGAACTCAGGATCCTGTGGGCGACATTTCACGGAGCACCAACCTCCTCCCTATCCACAGGACACAGATGACCCCTCCAGCACCCCTCGTCCCCCCAGCACCTCCAAACTGGAGATGCACCATCATGTCCAGACATTGTAGATAAAGGGTCCACCTCAGGTCAGAGTCCACACAAAGTCCTACGCACATGGATGGCCCAACCAACCGCTTCCTACCGGAAACCACATCTGGGGCCGCGCGGTGGGCTAACCCTTATCCACTTCCAACTTTTTTTTTTTTTTTTTTTTGGTGCTTTGTTGAAGATAAGAGTCTCATGGACTTTCCTGCCCTGGGCTGGCTTTGAACTAAGATCCCTAGAGTTCAGCTTCCTGAGTGGCCGGGATGACAGGCGTGAACATGGACGCCCACCCAGCTTTCTAATGCTCTTTTCCACCCCCATGCCTTTCTGCCTTTCGCATCTACTGAACCCACTCTCCAAGCAGGGAGAATCCACAGGCACATGCATGGAGTTCACTCTGACATAGCAGATGGGTTTTCGTGAGCCTTCGTGTCCATGTATTTGGAAGCCAAGGAGACTAAAGCAAGCATCATCCGCTTGGAAAACGACCTTTGCTCCTCCTTGAGATTCCCAGCATCATGCCATCTGAATCTGCTACCCCCCTTTTTTTTTAATCTCCTCCTTGGGGTTCTGTAACTTTGAGGGGGTCCTGGGCACACGACTTCCGTGGGCCTCTTCCCTTCTGCTCCCACGCATGGCTCCTTGTCCGGGAATTTAGCTCTGTGATGTACAGAAGAAGTTCTTTGGTTCCGTATTCGCCATCTCAACCCGTGGCTTCTGGAAAACCCCACGGAAGCAAGAAAGGCCCAGCTCACCATCCATCTCCCTGTGTGGGAGGAAAGAACAAAAAACATGCACAGGACCGGGCGCCGGTGGCTCACGCCTATAATCCTAGCTACTCAGGAGCTTGAGATCTGAGGATCATAGTTCACAGCCAGTCCGGGCAGGAAAGTCCGTGAGACTCTTATCTCCAGAAAACCGGAAGTGGTGCTGTGGCACAAGTGGTAGAGCACCAGCCTTGAGCTGAAGAGCTGAGGGACAGCGCCCTCCTAGGTTCAAGTCCTACAACCGACCCCACCCCCACCCCCCCAAAAAAAACATGCAAAGACTTATTTGGTGGATAGTGCCGTGAGAATTCTACTGGCTCACCAGCCAACAAACCTGAGTTTCCATTCTCTGCCTCAAGGTGTGTGTGTGTGTGTGTGTGTGTGTGTGTGTGTGTGTGTGTGTGTGTATACACCAGTCCTTGCACTTGAACACAGGGGTCTGGGCGCTGTCCTTGAGCTTTTGCATTCAAAGCTGGCACTCTACCACTTGAGCCACACCTCCACTTCCAGGTTTTGGGCTGGTTCATTGGAAGTAAGAATTTTGTGGACACAGAGAGATTAGGGAGGAGGGTCTCTCTCTCTCTAAAACTGAGATTTCTAAGCCTTAGAAAGGAAGTCTTCATGTGTGTGTGTGTGTGTGTGTGTGTGTGTGTGTGTGTGTGTGTGTGTTTGCTTGCTTGTAGTGGGGCTAGAAGGGCATGCTCACACTTGTCATCTTAGCTGCTCTGCAGGCTGAGATCTGAGGATCGTAGTTCAAAGCCAGCCGGCACAGACAGATCCGAGCGACTCTGAGCTCCAACTAACCAGCAAAATGGAGGTGTGACTCAAATGGTAGAACACCAGGCTTGAGCAAAAAAAGCTAACCAACAACCAGATGCCCTGAGTGCAAGCTCCAGTACTGGCACACACACACACACACACACACACACACACACACATACACACACACACACACACAGATAACAAGCCTCCATCTCTGCCCACACAGAGATCCTGTGTGAAGAACTCACACTGTTTTTACACACTGAAGTGCTCTAATACTTATTACACACATGCGAGAGGTAGCTAGTACTTAGCCACCTGGAAGCTGACAAATATAATATAGGTAATAAATATAAGAACCTAAGTAGGGCTGGGAAGATGGCTCAGTGGTCGAGCACTTGTCCAGCATGAACAAAGCCCTGGATTCAATCTTTAGTACTACAGACACAGAAAAAGCCAGAAGTGGTGCCATGACTCAAGTGGTAGAGGGCTAGCCTTGAGCAAAAGAAACTCAGGGACACCGCCCAGACCCTGAGTTCAAGTCCCAGGACAGGAAGGAAGGAAGGAAGGAAGGAAGAAAGGGAGGGAGGGAGGGAGGGAGGGAGGGAGGGAAGAAGGAAGGAAGGAAGGAAGGACGAAACGGAGGGAGGGAGGGAGGGAGGGAGGAAGGAAGGAAGAGAGGGAGGGAGGAAGGAAGGGACCTATGTAGAATCAGACTTCAATTTTCTCCCACCCCACAACCCATCATCTCCACCCTGCTTCCCCTTCTCAACTGCTCAGGTCCCTCGGTGTAAGAAGCCTGTCTTTCAAACAGGTAGAGACACAAAAGCAGGCCCAGCCCATTGATGGTGGTTTGGCAGACAGAGAAGAAATGGTGATCAGAGCTTTGCTGGGAACTCCAGGCATGGCTGAGCTCCCCTCCTCGTGCGGCCCTGGGCTGGAGCTGCTAGAAGCCATTCCATCCACCCTGTGTCTCTGCCACAGAGACCAGATCACCTGTGTGTCTTCCTGATCTTCCCACCTCCAGGTCACGGTGGCTCACGCCTGTCATCCAGCTACTCAGGGGGTGGAGATCTGAGGATCGCGGTTCAAAGCCAGCCAACCCGGAATGACAGATCTTAGTGACTTTTTTTTTAAACCAGCCTTGGGGCTTGAACTCAGGGCCTGGGTGCTGTCCCTGAGCTTGTGTTTTGCTCAAGGCTGGCGCTCTACCCCTTGAGCCACAGTGCCACTTCTGGCTTTGTTTGGTGTCTGTGGTGCTGAGGAACGGAACCCAGGGCTTCATGCATGCTAGGCGAGCACTCTACCACTGAGCCACCTTCCCAGCCCCCTTGGGTGACTCGTATCCCCTGCTTTATGAAGACCGGCTGCGGAGCTTGCTTAGGTCCTAGACTCCCCCAGCCACTCTAGGAATGTGCCGTGCCTGCTTCTAGATGATTCTCACCATCCCACCTGGCACGTTGAGAATGTCAGGATTGGCCCTGTGAGGCTGAAGCGCCCGCCCCGCCCCGCCCCACCGCAGGCTTGTTGGGAGAGTCAGCCATAATGGAAGTTCAGGCACCTGACACCATGTTGGAACACCTGTATTCCCGGTGAGGAGGCCAGACGGAGATTCACGCGCAGGACAGAGCAGAGCGGAAGGGAGAATTAACCTTTTGGGGCCACCCCTCCAGCCACCTTAGGTCCAATTTTGGGGGTCCCTTCCTTTGTCACCCAACGCATCCCAAAACATCACCAGAAGGGGAAAAAATAATAATGCAACACCATTTCAGGAAATCCCACTGGTTTGTTGTTTGTATTTTCCGGCCGCCCTGCCCAGGACTCTGGAAGGTTCCGTGGCAGGAGGTGAAGAGTCTCTTAAATAAGTGATATATGAGTCCAGGCCTCCTCGGCTCTTCCAGTCACTGGGAGGGAACGTTCCAGAAGGAAATGTGGCGTGCAAAATGTCCCTTTCTCCCTGTTTTCCAAGGGTCCTTCAAATCAGTGGCTGTTCTCTGCCTCCAGTTGTAGCTGGAGAGAAAGAAAAGATGCTTCTAGATTAACCAAGGTCCAGGAAGATGGCAGACACAAATGAGCTGGGAGAACGAGGGGGCAGGGGAGGGAGAAGGTGAAGAGATACTTGGCGTAGAGCTTTCTGCAGACGCCGACCGAGAATCAGAGGGGAGCGGGGCGCCGGTGGCTCCCGCCTGTCACCCCAGCTACTCAGGAGGCGGAGATCCGAGGATCACAGTTCAAAGCCAGCCCGGGCAGAGAATTCCACCACCACCACCACCACCTCCCGTGTGACTCTTACCTCCAATGGATCACTCAAAAAACCAGAAGTGGAGCCGTGGCTCACGCGGTAGAGCGCCAGCCTAGCCTTGAGCAAAAAAGAGCTCAGGGAGACAGCGCCCTGAGTTCAAGCCCCATGACTGACCAATAATAATAACAGCAACAATAGCAATAATAATTAGTGAGGAAGGCAGGTAAAAGTGGGTACTGCTGAGCGCTCTCTCTCTCTCTCCCCCCCCCCGAAAATTTTACCCAGGAAGCATTGGGAAGTCAAGAGCATCCTTTGTCTTCTCTCTGTCCTTGTCCAGAGAGAAAGAGAGAGAGAGAGAGAGAGAGGGAAATGGTGCTGCATTCAGAGCCATCTTCCCACCAACAAGATGGCACCCGTGTGTCTCAGATGACAGACAGCTCACCACCGTCACCCCCTCACGCCATTCTCTCGGCCTGCCAATGTGCACCTCCGCCCTGCCCCCACAGGTGGAGGAGAAGTAGCTTGCCACTGCTGTCTGTCTGTCTGTCCGTCCAGCCATCTGTGTGTCTGGGGCCAGCACCGTCTGACCCCCGTGGAGAAGACCGATGCGATGATTTGCAGGGAGTTGGTGAGGGGGTGGGGAAGGAGAAAGGGGAAAGACCAGGCTGGGGATGGCAGAGGAATTGGAGGGGGGGGGGAGGTTGGTGTTGTTTTCAGCAAAGCAGACTGTGAGCTGCTTAGAACCTGCCAGCAGCCCCAGATGGCTCCGAACCTGCTGCTCCTGCCGAGAAAATTGATTTTGGAGGCAGAGTGGGAAGGAGGGGGGAGGGGGAGGGGGCTGGAAGGGGCTGCGGGGCATGGGGCGGTGGGGGTCGGGGAGGAGCCATGTTCCCAAACTGGGGGGGGGGGGCCAATGCTCAGGCTGTGGGAAAGACACCTGGGCGAAGCATTCGGGGAGCAGGGGAAGTCCTGAGCAGGAAGAGTTGGTGGGGGGGCCTTTCTCCAACCCCCAGATTTCTGACAGTGAATTCTCTCCATTTTTCATTCTTGTGCCAGTCCTGGGGCTCGAACTCGGGGCCTGGGCGCTGTCCCTGAGTGGGTTTTGTTTTCTTTTAACCACTCAAGGCTAGCGTTCTACCATTTTGAGCCACAGCCCCACTCCCAGCTTTTCGGGGGGCGGGGGGGGGTGTCATTGGAGACCAGAGTCTCCCCGGCTTTCCTGCCCCTTGGGGGCTGGCTTTGAACCCCGATCCTGCAGATCTCAGCCTCCCGGGGGGGCTGGACAGGCGTGAAGCCACCAGCGCCCGGCTACCCCATGTCCGGCTCCTCAACACCATTAGCACCCAGCTCACGTCCCGGCCGCCCGCACCCCGCCCTGTCTGCCGTCGAATGATGTACAACGTGTCACCAGTGTATTAACGGGCACGTTCCATTTGCGGACCCCTCCGTGTGAACGCACCCGCTGCCCTCCATTAGTAACCACTGCCGGAACTTTCTAGGGCTTTCTAGAACAGCCTCAGGCTCACCCCATCTTCCCAGCATTGCGTCCCCTGTCCAGCACTGTGAGTGGCTAATCTGTTGTCCTGTGAAGCAAGTACCCCGGACACAACGTGAGAAAGGACTCTGTCCACACCCTGGACCAGGGGCCAGGAGGGAGGCTCGGGGGGAAATGAGCAAAGCAGGGCAGGGCTTGTTGGTGCCTTCTTGGTGTCTTGTTAGTGTGTCACACACAAGCCTGTGTGACCAGAGGTGACCCAGGATCCAGGCAGATAGATTCTGCCCCGTGTCAGGGCCCAGGCATCAGCAGAAAGCAGCGAAATCTTCCATGTGCTTTCTCGGTTTATACTGCTTTTTCTTATTTTTCTTTTCTTTTGGTCAGTCCTGGGATTTGAACTCCGGTCCTGGACGCTGTCCCTCAGCTTTTTTGCTCCAGATGAGCGCTCGACCGCTTGAGCCACAGCGCCACTTCCGGTTTTCTGGTGGTTCATGGGAGATCAGAGTCTCATGGACTTTCCTGCGCAGGCTGGCCTTGAACTGCTGATCCTCAGACCTCAGCCTCCTGAGTCGCTGGGATGACAGGCGGGAGCCACCGGCGCCCGGTGATTTTTTTTTTAAATATTGAGAGTTGATTTCCCATCCTATTAGTGAACCTTGGTATGGAGAAGGGGGGAGAGAAAGAGAGAGAGGGAGAGGGCGAGAAAGGGAGGGAGGGAGAGACGGAGGGAAGGAGGGAGGGAAGGAGAGAGTGAGGGAGAAGAGAGAGAAGGAGGGAAGGAAGGAGAGAGGGGAACGGAAGGAGAGAGGGAAGGAGAGAGGGAGGGAGAAGAGGGAGGGAGGGAAGGAAGGAGGGAAGGAGAGAGAGGAAGGGAAGGAGGGAAGGAAGGAGAGAGAGGAAGGGGAGGAGGGAGGGAAGGAGGGAGAGAAGGAGGGAGGGAAGGAGGGAGAGAAGGAGGGAGGGAAGGAGAGAGGGAAGGAGGGAGAGAAGGAGGGAGGGAAGGAGAGAGGGAAGGAGGGAGGAAAGGAGGTAGGGAAAGAGGGAGGGAAGGAGGGAGGGAGTCTACTTTTCCCTATGCCACATTGTTGTTATTTTAAAGAAAACCATTCTTGAAACTCAAATGTCTTGATTGTCTTGAGTAGAGAAAACCTACGGTGCCCTCTCCTTGAATCCTAGCGTGGTAGACGGACGGCACTGAAGAACAGCTCAACGGTGCTTAGACCCAACACCCGCAGTGGGTCTGAAAAAACAACACCCACCCGAAACAAAACTCCACAGTCTCAGAGAGAAACACAGAAGGAAGGGAGCTGAGACAGGGCGGGAATGGGAACAGAGACCTTCAACTTCCATGTCCTTCCCAACCAACAGGGGTGGCGGCGGCCCTGAGAGCCCCATCACCCCCATTTCTGTGGTCCGATGAGTCAGTGACACCCCGTAGGCTTTCCGTGTGATCCACTGAGAGGGGGGGGGGGCTGCTGCTGCGGTTGTCTGTGGACGGAGAGGGAGAAGAACAAGCCAATTTGGAACTGCTCTGGCCAAGGGAAGTGGCATCCGTCGTAGCTGTGATGTGATTAAGTCAAAATTACTTCCAAGAGGAGACGCAATTATGACAGCTACTCCTCTGGGGGCAGGCTGGGAGTTATTTATTTAATTTTTGTCTCTCCTCAGAGAGCCAAGACCGGATTTAGCTCCTTGTAGCTGAGCCCAGGGGCAGCAACAAAAAGATATGGGCACCCCCCCACCCCCCTCACCCCCCCACACTCAGGATGCATTTCGGAGAAACAATTCCTAGCGAAGAAACGAAGGTCAGGGTGTGTGTGTGGCGGGGGGGGGGGGTGTGCGTGAACGTGGGGTTCAGGCTGGGGGAATATGGGGGGGGAGTGGACTTTGGATGGAAAGGGGGGTGGGAAAAGTCAGGAGAGCACTCTGGGGCAGGGATGTCCCACGTGGGAAAACAGCTCGGATGTCAGAAGTTTCCAGAACTAAGGTGTCGGATGTAACAGGGATGAATGCCTAAACCGCATCGAAAGTACTCAGCACTTACCACAGGAGCTCGAGGTACTGAAGGCTCAGTATCCCTCTTGTCTGAGGCTCATAGTAGCCTATGAGTGTGTGTGTGTGTGTGTGTGTGTGTGTGTGTGTGTGTGTTTATTGCTATGATCCTTTAGATCTATTTTGGGGGAGTTTTTTTTTGGTCAGTTGTGCATCTTGAACTCAGGGCCCGGGGGCCGTCCCTCAGCTCTTCAGCTCAAGGCGGGCGCTCTACCCCTTGAGCCACAGCGCCACGTCCGGTTTTCTGGTGGTCCACTGGAGATCAGAGTCTCACGGACTTTCCTGTCCCAGGCTGGCTTTGAACCACGATCCTCCGCTCTCAGCCGCCTGAGTCTCGGGGATGATGATGGGAGGGAGCCACCAGCGCCGGGCTTACGATCGGTATTTTTTAACCACTCAGCCCCACGAAGTGACTTTAGAACCTGCTAGGCCTTTCCGAACGGCCTTGGCAGGCCTCACCCGCTGGCTGAATCTCCCACCGCATCCTTACACGGAAGAGAAGCCAACTGTTCAACCCTTCTCCTGCCCCTTCTCAGAGTTCACTGCCCGTTCCCACCATGGGGGGCCGGCCGGGAATTGGGGATGGCAGCTGGCAGAAGGTGCCCAGAGAAGTCTGTGTCCTTACCCGACCTCACAGAGCCACTCAACAGCTCCAAAGTATGGGCGGGGGGGGGGGGGGGGGACGCAAGGGCAGGAGGACCGAGGGCTGGAGCAAAGAAAAAGGAAGAATCAAGAGCCAGAAACATAGGTCCCGTGGCTTCCCTGATGCTCAATCAGGGATCCTGTCTAGGGTCAGATGAGCAGAGTAGCTCAGTCGCTCTGTACCTTTGACCACAGAAGATGACGCTAAATGAATCGAACCCAAGATCTGGACTGGGATCTTGGACTCAGCTCTTCTCTGTGGTAGCGCTCGTGGTTCAGGTACTGTGTGATTTTCTTTGGCGTCGTTTTAGTAGGCCCTTCCTTTCTCCCGACGGTACATCCCCTGTGGCCCCCGGCTTCGGTTTTGGCACCCTGCGTCTTGTAAATACGTTTAATCTGATTCAGGGCAGGGGGCCAGGTGGAGAACAACAAAGCCCAAACCAGAAATAGCCTCATTGCCTTCCAGCATCTTTACAATAAAGGAAAACGTTTTGCGTGTGCGTGTGTGTGTGTGTGTGTGTGTGTGTGTGTGCGCACGTGCACGCAGGTGCTGGCCATGACAAACCTTCAGAGCTTAACACCAGCCAGGCTGCCCTCTCTGCCTGCCTAACAGCTTTACTTCCCAGCAGGCCGGCTGGCGGGGGTAACATTTCCTGGCACCCCCTCAGCCTCCATCCATCGAGGGCTTCCTCTGAGGGGCCAGAGGGGGGCAGGACCTGGGCAAACCTCCAGGAGCAGGGACGCTTGTGTCTCATCTTGGGTTCAGTGAAAGTAGTTCCAGCGGGTCCACCCTGGGCTGGTCCCAAACAGGTCAGTCCACCCCACGCCCGAGGCCCCGTCCACGCCCACCCCTCTCTTCCCCGGTAGCCAGTTCACGTCTCGCCTCTCCCTGCCAGTGTCTCCTCTGTTCCAGCCCGTCTCTCGGGCCCTGGGGAAAACGGGCAGAGCACTCCCGGGACGTGTCCGAAGTCCAGCCCAGCTACCTGCTCACCCTGGAGGGACCAAGTGCTTCCTTCCTGTCCTGGCCCCCTTCCCACTTTCCCCGCCCACCTCCGACACAGCCATCCAACCATGGTCCAAGCACTGACCTACCAGAAGGTGCTGTGTGCCCAGTGAACGTGTCTCGTTCCCACTTCCTCCCACAAGAGCGCTACCCGTGAATGACCTGGGCAGAGAGAGATGCAGACAGAGACAGAGAGACAGAGCAAAAGACAGAGAAAGAGGGAAATAAAGAGAAAAAAGAGAAATGGAAAGAGAGAAAGAAAGAAAGAAAGAAAGAGGAAAAAAGAAAGAGAGAGAAAGAAAGAAAGAGGAAAAAAGAAAGAAAGAAAGAAAGAAAGAGGAAGGACGAAAGGAAGAAGGAAAGAAAGAAAGAAAGAGAGAGAAAGAAAGAAAGAAAGAAAGAAAGAAAGAAAGAAAGAAAGAAAGAAAGAAAGGAAGGAAGGAAGAAAGAAAGAAAAAAAGAAAGGAAGGAAAGAAAGACTGAGCTAGCACTGTGGCTCACGCCTGCCATCCCAGCTACTCAGGAGGCTGAGATCTGAGGATCATAGTTCAAAGCCAGCCACGGGCAGGAAAGTCCATGAGACTCTGATCTCCAATGAACCACCAGAAAACCGGAAGTGTGGCTGTGGCTCAAGTGGTAGAGCCCCAGCCTTGAGCACAAAGAGGCTCAAGGACAGCGACCAGGCCCTGAGTTCAAGCCCCATGATCAACATCCCCCCCATAAAGGAGAAAGAGACCATACAGTAAGAGTCCATCAATAAATTCCATCATCAGAGCCTGCCTGAGACATTGTGATATACTTCCTGATTTCATATTGTTTGCGTGTGTGTGTGTGTGTGTGTGTGTGTGTGTGTGTGTGTGGCCTGGCCACTCTAGCTGAACTTTTTTGCTCAAGGCCACAGTGCCACGTCCAGTTTTCTGGTGGTTCATTGGAGATCAGAGTCTCACGGACTTTCCTGCCCAGGCTGGCTTTGAACCACGATCCTCAGATCTCAGCCTCCTGAGTAGCAGGGATGACAGGCGGGAGCCACCAGTGCCCAGTGATTTTTTTTTTAATATTGAGAGTTATTTGATTCCCACAGTGATCCTTGGGATTGAGAAGGTGAGGAAGAGGAGAGACAGACAGACAGACAGACAGACAGACAGACAGACAGACAGAGACAGAGAGAGAGAGAGAGATGAAAGGGGGGGGATTTTGAGCATCTCCCTCTTCTGAGTTCTGAGTTCAGTTGGCCAGGCACTGGTGGCTCCCGCCTGTCATCCCAGCGACTCAGGAGGCTGAGATCTGAGAATCACTGTTCAAAGCCAGCCCAGGGCAGGAAAGTCTGTGAGACTCTGATCTCCAATAAACCACCAGAAAACCGGACGTGGTGCTGTGGCTCAAGTGGTAGAGCACTCGCCTTGAGCTGAAGAGCTGAGGGACAGCGCCCCAGGCCCAGAAAGAAAAGGAAAAAATCTCCTCTCCTCCGTCTCAGGAAGCCTGGATGGCCGAGAGCCAGCGCCATTTGGCAGGTCTCGAGCCCTTAGCTCAGCATGGCTGACAAGGCCAGTGGTGGTCGAGGGGCAACACAGCAAAGTGGAGGAGGAGTGGACGCAGATTGTTCATGCTGAGCAGTTGGCACAGATACCTTCAAGTCCTGGACCCCGGGGCTCGTTGATGGAGATAAGCCAGGAGCCTGAGAAGAGGAGGTCTCATCTTCATTGAGAGCTCTCACTCAGCCCGCGGTGTTTAGATGAGTGAGTACTAACCATCTGCGTTATCACTGGGCTAGTACGGTCATTGGCTCTGAGATTTTTAGTTTTCTGCCTCTACTTCTCCTTGATAAGGTTAGGGAAGACAAACAAGAAAAGGTTTATAAAAAAAAATTGGGAAGAAAATGTCCTCTGCCTCTTCCTTCTGACTCTCTGGAGAGTTCTCTTCTTTGAAGACTAGTGAGCTTCAGCTGCTATGAGGCAGACCACGCATCTGTGGGGTTTTATGTTTAAGGAGCTGCAGGATGGAGGCCGGGCTTAGCGGTCCCTACCTGTAATCCCAGCCATTCGGAGGTCAAGGCCGGAGGATGGTCATTTCATGGCCAGTTTGGGGGAGCAAAAGTTAAAATAAAAAAGGCCTGGGGGCCAAGGCTCAAATGGTAGAGAGTTTGTCCAACAGACATGAGGCCCTGGGTTCGATTCCCGACAAACCACAACACGACCATGAAGATAGGAAAGCCGTCATTCGAAGCCCAGAGGAACTTGGGTTCATGCTCATCTTGGCTTTCCCTTTCCATTTATTTTTTTCGGGGGGGGGGCCCTGGCAGAGTTCTAAGTCTGAATGACTGGAATCCAGGGCTGTGCACTGAGCAATTCTTTCTGTACAGACAAAGCAATCTGCTTCTCACCAGAAACAACTCCTCCCTGTCCATCCAACCATCCATCTGTCCATCCGTCCATCACGCAGCCAGCGTTCGAAGACCCAACCAAGAAGAAGAAAAGAAAAACTCCTCAGAAGTACTTAGCTTAAAGTACTGAATTAAAAAAAAATAATAAACCTCAAGGCGCTCAAGGGGCACCTCAGAGAGCAAGGGGGGGATGGGGCGGGACCAGAGGAGGGCCAGAATGGCCAGATTGGGTGCCCCCCACACCCCAAGAGGCCGCAGGTGGGCCTGGAACTTGACTGGGCAGCCTGGTGAATGGTACCAGCTGGCAGGAGTGAGCTGACCAGCAGGAAGTCCCGCCCCTCCCTGTGCCAGCAGGAAGTCCCGCCTCACCCCTTCACGCTCTTCATCCATCAACTATACCAGACCAGCTGGCCGACCCCACCTCCTGTGTGGAGGGGGGTTGGAAAGGTGTCATACAAGGAGGGGGGGGCTTTGCATTCCTAACCAGGCTCACCTGAGGAAATGATGGCAGGATCTGGGGGACACGGGGGCCTGAGGGGGGGGGGGGTCCATGTGCAAATCCTGTCTTCTACTACAGACTCCTACACAGGTCTGGTCTCCCAAGAGTAAGACCCGCAGGGCACCGGTGCTTCCCACCTGCCATCCCAACTACTCAAGAGGCTGAGATCTGAGGATCACGGTTCAAAGCCAGCCCTGGGCAGGAAGGTCCGTGAGACTCTGATCTCCAGTGAACCACAAGAAAACCAGAAATGGAGCTGTGGCTCAAGGGGTAGAGCGCCCGCCTTGAGCTGAAGAGCTGAGGGACAGCGCCCAGGCCCAGAGTTCAAACATCACTGGAATAACAACAGAAAAATTAAATTAAAAAAAAAGTTTTTTTTAAGACTTCTTGGATATTCTTAGGAGAGAATCGCAATGGGTCACTAGCGATGTGCGTATGACCAGATAAAATGATGCTTAGCGAAATGAACTCCAAGAAATGGAAACAAGAGGCTTTCGTTACTGTGGTTGTTTTTTTTTTTTTTAGTGTACCGTTTGCAGTTACTTCTTTTCTTTTCTTTTTTTTCTCCTTTAGTTTATTCCATATTGTCACTCTTTTGGGGTGTCTGTACCCTTTGTCTTATGCATAAGTTTATCTGCTTTGGGGAAGGGAAGGGAAGACACGGTAGGACCAAGGGAGAAGGTGGAAATCAACTTTACAACCTGGGGGAGGGGAGTTGGGGGGAGGCAGGGGAGGGAAGGGAGGGGGGTAAATGGGAGAAAATGAGGGGGGGGGTAGACTGTTCACAAAGAAATGTGCTCATGACCTGACGTGTAACTATCACCCCTGTGTACATCACCTTTCCAATACAATTCAACACACACACATAAGTTTCCTAAAGGACGAAGATCCGTGGTTCTAAGAAGCCGAACTGATGGCGACCTTGGAGAGAGGTGGGGGGCAGAAGCTCTAACTCCTGCGGAAGCAGCTGGTGCTGTTTCCTCAGCCCTGATTCGACCCCTGTATCTGGGTTACGGGGTTACAAACGCAGGCTACACAAGCCACGTGTCCAAGTTCCACGAAGATGGCGGTCACATGACTCGGGGGTTCTTCCCCCGTTCCACTTCCTCCCCTGACCCCAACCTGACTGACAGGCCCCCTAGGACAAAGAAGCCACCCACCAAGTTCACTGAGAAATACTTCCTCCCCCTTGGGAAAACAAGTTCGAAAGTTATTGCGTGTGTGTGTGTGTGTGTGTGTGTGTGTGTGTGTGTGTGTGTGTGTCTGTGTGTGTCTGTGTCTGTGTCTCTGTCTGTAGGTGCCAATCCCTGGGCTTGAACTCAAGGCCCTGCTGAAGGTCTGTCCCTGTGATTTGGTGCTCAAGGTTAGTGCTCAGCTTCCTGAGTAGCTGGGATTACAGGCGTGAGCCACCCTGCCCAGCTGGAACTCTTTCTCTCATTCTGCAGCCAGCCTCTGAAGACTCGGGTATTTCCATTCATTTCACTGGTAGTACTTCAGCAGAGCAGATCCTAGGATGGACTAATTACTATCCTGTAAGTTAAACAACTAATTTGAGCGCTCTCTCTGTCTCTTTCTGTCTCTCTGTCTCTGTCTCTGTCTCTCTCTGCATGTTTGCAGATCTCTGAGAACCATGAACCATCTTGGACAGCATGGTGGCAGGTCTCCCACTGTCTCCTCTTTTATTTATTTTTGGTCGGTCATGGGACTTGAACTCAGGGCCTGGGCGCTGTCCCTCAGCTCTTCAGCTCAAGGCTGGTGCTCTACCACTTTGAGCCACAGCGCCACTTCCAGTGTCCTGTTGGTTCCTTGGAGATCAGAGTCTCACAGACTTTGCTGCCTGGGGCTGGCTTTGAACCGTGATCCTCAGATCTCAGCCTCCCGTGTAGACGGGCTGACAGGCGGGAGCCACCCAATCCCAGGCTCCTGTCTCCTCTTGTTCACCATTTCCCCTGTAAGTCAGCCCTTCATAGAGTGGCCAAAGCCTCCAGCCCCGTGGTCTCGCAGATCAGAGGAGACTCGGGAGCTAGAAGGCCGGGGGACAATCGCAGGAGATCATGGGCTCCCTGATCTCCGACCAGGGAGGCCTTTCCCGGGCTCCAACTCCCATCCTAGCAGCCGCCCCCCCCAAAGTCTGCACCTCCCACGGTGTCTCGATTTGGAGATCCTGTGGAGGAGTTCTCGCTGATCCCTTCAGACCCACGGGGGCTATTTACGACTCTCTCCGGCTGTCTCTTGCAAACCCAGCCATTTGGGCATCAAAGAGCCCATCCCAGATCCCAGCAGCCTAGGGGCTGCTTTGCTCTGCTTCCTTTGGGGCCCAGAGGCCACTTCCTGCTCCTAAAGCTCCAGCCGCTGGCATAGAAATTTATGGACAATGAGACAATAACCGTAAGCCCCCCGCCCCTCCCCGCCGCCCCACCACCACCCCGGCCCCAGCACCATTACTCCCCAGCCAACCCTGACCACGAGTTCCCTTGGTAACATGTCCAAGGTCATTCAAGGTAATTTGGGCTTATAGCAGGCTGTTTCTTGATTGATGCTGGGTGCTGCTGTTTTCAACCTGGTGTGTTATTGTGTGTGTGTGTGTGTGTGTGTGTGTGTGTGTGTGTGTGTGTGCGTGCGTGCTAGTTCTGAGGCTTGAACTCAGGGCCTGGACGCTGTCCCTGAGCTTTTATGCTCAAAGCTGGCACACTACCCCTTGAGCCACAGCTCCACTTCCAGCTGTTTGTTGAGTAACTGGATATAAGAGTCTCACAGGGATTTTCCTTCCCTGGCTGGCTTTGAACCGTGATCCTCAGATCTCAGCCTCCTGAGTCGCTGGGATGACAGGCGTGAGCCATCGGTGCCCAGCCAAAAAGACACTCATGTCTAGACCCAGTGCGGCTTGCCTAAACCAGCGGTGGGAAAGGCTCTGAAGTTTTGAACCTAAGGGTCCCTGACCTCGTTCCGGTGTAGTTTTCTCCTTTTCCTGAGATGCTAAAGTAATTCCTGGCCCCCACCCTGAAACTTGATCAGAGAAAAGTCTCGTGATGATGCCTAAGGACCCAATGCATGCTGGGATCTGGGATGAGCCCCTAAGGACCCAATGGCATGCTGGGATCTGGGATGAGCCCCCAAGGAACCAGTGCATGCTGGGGTTTTGACCACAGCTGGGCTGCCCCAGGGTAGGTAGTGAAGAACAGAACGTCTTCCTCATCTGCACATTGAAAACCTTTTCCCAACTAAAGCAAGGCTCTCCTGAGAATCAAGAAATCACACCGGGCAGTTCAGCTCAGGTCTGGCATGGCTTCTGGGCTCCCATTTGCCCATATGGATTTGGGAGGGAGGAGAGAATTGTCCTCGGCTTTTCAGAAGGAAGGGTTCGCCTTTGTGTTAGTTTTGTTTCTGGAAGCCTGGGATGACCTCAGGGGACCCCAGGATTGTCTTATCGCATTCTTGTTTACCCTCCAACTGGCTTCAATTCTACATGCCCGGGCCAAACCCACTCTGTTATTTCAAAGCAGGAAATAACTGACCCATCACACAAAGTCGTAATAAATAGATTCGTGTCATAAACTTCAAGGCCCTCCCCCCTCCTCCCATCCCCCCCACCCCCCAGCACCCCGGCGGTTCAGAACACACAGAAACACTTTTGCAGTGACTACCCACAATATATTTGGTATGTCGTCTGTTTCTTTCTCCTCATTTCTTTTCTGCAATACGGGACGCGATCTAAACAGGACCGTTCACAGCCAGGGCAAGAAACAAGAACACCACCCGCCCACCCCAAACCCACACACTGTCCTCTAAGGGAGGCCCCCCCATGTCACCACCTTGCACGCCGCATGCCATCAGACTGCCGTTGCTATTTGCAAAGCCGTGGCATACGTAACAGAAGAAGAGACAGCTTTCCACCAAAGCACGTGGCAGTTGCTCTCCGAGCCACCAAGTTCTGCCAGCAGAACTTTGCCATCCTCACCCAAGGCAAGCCAACTTGCCCTCTGCAATGCTCCAAGAGTAAGTCCTCCACACCCGGCCTCTGCGGCCGTAGCTCTGTGTGCAGGGGACTGGGGCCAGGCTGGAGGAGACAGGTGGACTTTCTTCCACAGTTGAGCCACCAGCCACTCATGCTTGGCTGGTTGATGGGAGATGGGGACAGGTTTTGTCCCTGGAGATAAAGGCTACGTGGGAAGAGCCTCTGCTCCTCCTTTGGACCTCAGGAGGTAAGCATCCCTCGGAAGTTTCTAGAAATCGTCCCCCACACCCTTAGCATCTCCTGTGATGTGAGCAAACCCGATCTCTCTTTCTCAATCCCAAATCCTTTTTGGTGAGGTTGGATCCTTAACACACATCGTTATCAGTGTGGCAATGTGAAGCCTGGTAAAGAAAGGAGCAGAGAGCAGGGTATGGGGTGGGGGTGGGGGTGGGGGGGCGGGAGGCCCAATTCCACCTGTTAGAAATAGTTTAGGTTGGGGCTGGGAAGGTGGCTCAGTGGTAGAGCGCTTGCCTTGCATGCTGAAGGCCCTGGGTTCGATTCCTCAGCACCACATAAGCAAAAAGAAAAAAGCCGGAGTTCAGGCCCCACGACTGGACCCCCCCCAAAAAAAAGAAATAGTTTAGGTTGAGGGAGTGCCACACAGGAATAAAGATGCCCCCCCCCCCCAACTCGAAAAGAACTCCTCAGAGCAAAGTTGTCTTCTGCAAAAGGGTGCAGCCATCAGCCAAAAACCTGGCAACAAACACCCAGAGCAGGCAGGCTGCTCCCTTTTTATACCTCACCCAGCAGGCCCCACCCTTCTGCTCCCATTGGCTGAGTTCAGGCCCCTCTGCTCCCATTGGCTGAGCTCAGACCCCTCCCCCCTACTCTCCTTGGCTGAGCTCAGTCCCCTCTGTTCCCATTGACTGAGCTCAGGTCTCTCTGCTCCCACTGGCTCACCTCAGGCCCCACTGGTCCCATTGGCTGAGCTCAGGCCCCTCTGCTCCCATTGGCTGACTTCAGGTCCCACTGCTCCCATTGGTTGAGCTCAGGCTCCTCTACTCCCATTGGCTGAACTCAGGCCTCTCTGCTCCCACTAACTGAGCTCAGGTCCCTCTGCTCCCATTGGCTGAGCTCAAGCCCCTCTGCTCCCATTGGCAGAGCTCAGGTTGTCAATCTGCAGAAGGATGCAGGCTCAATGAACAGGATGTAACTAAAACTCAAGGAGGTCCTAACCTGATGTCTTAATTAAAGACCTCAGGCAAAGGATGCAACTAAAATGGACATAGCTAAAATGTAATTAGCAAAGGGCCAAATCCCCACCACAGCCAACACAGGAACCCTTTTAAGATGAACAGAAAAGATGCAGACTAATTGGATCAAAAAGACGCCTTTCTGGGAGCACACCTCCCACACATACACAACTACCCTCGAGAGTTCTCCCAAGAGTGTGGCCAGCTCCTTCAGAGACATTTTTCTATCTGCTAGCTCCAGTATCAAACCCTTGTGAGCAGAACAGCATTGCCACACCATGCACGTGTTAGTATGAGAATCCGTTTCTGATGGGTTCTAGGGGGCAGGTATTTAGTAGAAAAGACAGTACAAAGGAGGAGAGGGCCCTGGACCCTCTCCATGAGAGGATTATACATTTAAAGAGTCTGCTTGGAGAAATAAATCCATCGTGAGAGCAAGCCACAGGAGCTTCGCAGAAAGTAGACCGTGAAAAATCACACTTGGGCTGTCCAGCTTCTACTTTTTACTTGACTAACCATGGGATGCTCTCTCTCTCTCTCTCTCTCTCTCTCTCTCTCTCTCTCTCTCTCGAACTTCAGTCTTCTCTTCTATCAAATGAGATGCATGATGCCACCCTTCCCCTCCCCCTCCCCCCCCCCCCCCCGTCATCTCCCAGGGCTGTCACTGGATGATGTAACTTGATGATGAAGGACCAAAGCATATTCTAAACTAGAGGAAAAACCCCATCGAGGTCCAAAGTGGCCCTTTCTAAGGACTTTCTCCGACTCCGCTGCCTTTCCCTGTGTGGCTCCTATTGGCTGAGCCGTGGGAGCTGCCGAGTATCTGCAAAAATCATCTTCTACACCCCCTGCAGCCCTCCAAACCCACCCAGCATCGGCAAACCAAAGGAGCCGGACACAGCCCTCCACCAGCTTCCAAAACACCCCTCCCTCCACTCAAACCACCCCCCCTCCAGTCCCCCCCTCTCCCAGCAATGTCAAATTAGGGGTAGCAGGCCCTGCAGAGTATGGATGCTGACATGAACAGGAGGGACGGCAGAAGGGAACGGAGGGGGGTGTAAATGTCTTGGCCTGCAGCCCTGCCTTCCAAAGGGCCTGATCTGTGTCTCTGTGGCAATGGCTGGAGAAGCAGGCCAGGTTGTCAGCTTCGGCTGCTGCTGCGAAGGGAGGAACTTGCCAAACACCACGCGAACCGGTTGCAATTTGTTTTTCTTCTTCAAGCTCGCGGGAAAGGAGCTGGGTGCTATTTCTTCACCTCTACAGCTCAAGAGAGAGAAGGTGAAGGTGGGGGGGGGGGGGTAGGGGGAGGACAGGGTCTTCCCCTAAGGGGTGACTTTGTGAAGCCAAGCAAAGCCCTGCGTGGTACCAGGCTGGCACGGGTGGGTCACACGTGGAGCGAGGGGCCTGGTTCTGTTTTTATCGTCATCTCTCATGTCATTTTCCGCCTCCAACGCGCCCGTCAAAACGATGCATGGGATCCAGGACATGGCAATCTCCCGTCTCTGATTTCTACCCTACCACTCTCCCCTCCAAAAGAAAAAAATAACCATCAGAGTATTGATTCTGAGAGAGAACACTTTGGTTCCCTCATGACTTCAACTTGGACGGGAGTGGGTGAAAAAGGAGAATTTAGTTCAGTGGCTGCAGGCTGCAGGCTTGTAATGATTGGATCCATCTGGGCCCCGCGTTGGGACTCAGGATGGAGTAAAAATAGAGAAAAGATGCAGAGCGAGCGAGGTTGTCACAAAAAGCCACTTTTACCCAGATACAAAGCAAACATGAAAATATTATCTAAATATACGGAGGGTTCGTTTTCCCCCGTGGGTTGGAAGCCTTTATGAAAGCAACTCGCAGGGGCCTTCATCCTACCTTGTGTGTGAAACTTTTGCTGCTGTCTGCTGAGTTGTACGTTTGATCTTGAACAGAAAGGAGAGACGCTAGAAAAGGAATCTGAAAAAAAAAAAAAAAAAAAAAGAGTATCAAAACTGTAGCCTGTCGGCCCAGCTACTCAGGAAGCTGAGATCTAAGGATCACGGTTCAAAGCCAGACCGGGCAGGGAAAGTCTTTATCTCCAATGAACCTGCAAAAAGCCAGAAGTAGTGGTGTAGCTCAAGTGGATAGACAGACAGACAGACAGACAGATAGGAAGGAAATAGAGATGATAGACAGAGAGACAGGTAGAGATAGATAGATAGATAGATAGATAGATAGGAAATAGAGATGATAGACAGAGAGACAGGTAGAGATAGATAGATAGATAGATAGATAGATAGATAGATAGATAGATAGATAGATAGATAGATAGATAGATAGATAGATAGGAGATAAAGATGATAGATTGACAGATAGATAGATAGACATAGAGAGACAGACAGACAGGTAGATTATAAATAGATAGATAGATAGGAAATAGAGATGATAGACAGGTAGATACAGATAGATAGATCTATAGATAGATAAGAGATAGATAGCCATATCTATATTTATATATTATATATATATATATGTGTATGTATGTATGTATATAAGTGTGTGTATATATATATACACACACACACAGGGAGTTTCTTCAGATGGCTGGTGGGAGGCTGGCAACTTAAAGGTCTTGAAACTACCCCCAAAATCTGCTCTCCACCTCTGCTGGACAGCTTGGCCAACCTCATGGAGAAATGGCACCGGCGTCTGGCCATCAGAACAGGGCAGGGCACAGCTTCTCCGAGGCTGAGTTTGCTATCTCAAGAGCTAAGTTCGGGGAAGACTAAAATGAGTGGACCTAAGGGACCTCCAGACCTGGGGCCGGGGCCCGGGAAGCAGGCCTCCCCCCCTCCCCCGGCTGAGTCCCGTGAGGGACTGCTGAGCGGCCACAGGAGCCTCTGGGGCTTGAGCCCTGCCCAGCAGCTCTCCCTGCAAAGGGCCCGCAGCCAGCCAGCAGCTCACCAGAGAGTCCCCATCTCTGAGCAGGGAGGACGTGGTGTCCTTGTGGGGTCTCCCACGCACACTCGGTGCAGTCCGCTGTCCAGGCCTGGCCCGGTGGCCTCATTGGTGGCACGCAGTTGCATTGCTGTGACCAACACAGGCACATAGCTGCGTGTTGGTGTTGTAACTGCAAAAACCCATAACGTCGTGAGTGAAGACAGCAGCACCAAGCACCAAGAGAACCAAAACCTGGAGAGGAGAAAAATAGATATAGTCAGTATGTATGCTACGTGATATACATTGTATGTATGGGTATTATGACTACACCACATAGTATGTTAATCACATATAAACATATTTATACATGCTATACCAAATAGATATAGACATGTGGTAATATAGACATATATTATTATGATCTATGTATTATATTAGTATATGGGTAACATATGGCTATAGATTATATGCCTATAGACCTATGTAAATATATATTCAGGCTTAATATATAGTGATTTTACTTAATAAGTAGATTTGATACTTTATATACGTTCAATAGTATTTATTTATTTATTTTTGTCAGTCGTGGGGCCTGAACTCTGGGCCTGGGCGCTGTCCCTCAGCTCTTCAGCTCAAGGCGAGCGCTCTACCACTTGAGCCACAGTGCCACTTCCAGCTTTTTCTGTTTATGTGGTGCTGAGGAATTGAACCCAGGGCTTCATGCATGCAAGGCAAGTGCTCTACCACTGAGCCACCTTCCTATTCCAATAGTGTATATTTAATAAATAGGTATATATTTAATATATAGGTGTATATTTAATATGAATAGGTATATACTTAATATATACCTATATATAAATATACATACAATATAGATATGATATATAATACACATAGTATGATATAGTAAATATATACCTATATAAATATATATTGATACATCAATATAAGATATAAATACATATTTGTATGTAATAGATGCTTATATATTATATAATTTATGTATATATATAATTTATGTATATATATATTATACAATATACATATTATATAATCTTATAATGTATAATTAAACAGTTAATTATAAATATATAGGTATATATTTAATATATTGTATAAAATTATAATCTATGGGAAGTGAATATATGCTAATGGAAATAGGAAATCTTACTAGTAGCTCTACTTCATAGTTAATTGTACTATTATCCCTCAGCTTAGCTTCCTCACTTATTTCTTTACATAAAATGTGTTGGGCCATCTAGCAGTTAGGGTCCGTTAGGTTATGCTGCACTAACAAATATATCCTTTTTTAAAAATCTCCACAGTTTCAACCCAAATAGATACTCCATAAAGAAAATACAACGCTTATTATTAGCTGAGAGTCACAGAGAGCCTCGCAGAGATATCTGCAAACTAGCATGCGCCTCTCCACCTTCAGACTAGATAGACGAGCAAAAGGATGTGTGCTCTCCCTGCGGTCTCCAGAACTCTACAGGCAACTGGAAAGCCATTAACTATATATATTTAATATATTGATAGCAGACATCTACTATAGATCATAGATGACTTCATCTATGATCTATAATTACACATATTATATATATTATTCTATAGTATATGTGTTATACCATTAATATAGTTAATATATGATACATATTATTTAAGCTAGGATATATACCATATATATCATATATATATATATATGAGAGAAACTGTAAGATAGAATATTCTAGACTTCTCAGCCAGTGCAGTCTTTCCTCGCTGAGCTGAGCCCCAGGGCCAGCAGCTCACAAGCATGCCCTGCGCCCCATGCTGTTTCTACAGTCCCATGGGTGAGTCCTTGCAAGTCTGTGCACGGTGACCCTGGATTGTGGGCCTGCCTTTGGAGCACTCATTTTCCTTCTTGAGTGCGAGATCCTGCTCTGCCTCCTCCACCTTCCCCTCCCTCTCTCTCTCAGCCCCTGCCTCTCCCCCAGGCCTCTCTGGGTGCCTCTCTCCTCTCCTCTTGTGCCTGTAACCTCTCATTCTCACCCTCCACCCATAGCCGGAGGGTCTGTGGTCATCTGTCCTTCGTGCCTTCAATCCCTGACACCGTTGATTCTTCCTCCTTTCTTCCCTCCACCTGCCCCCAAAGCCTGTGTGTCCGTAAGATAATGTGCGCACAGAAGGAGCAGAGAGGAAACGGCCAGACCAACCGGTCAGATTCCAAGAGGTCAGAGATGATTTGGAGGTGTTCCAGGGCCCCGGCCCCCTCTAGGGAAACACACTCTGACCCTGGATCCCAGCGATCTCTTTTTGGCTGTCTTACCGTGGGTACTGATGGAGGACCACATCCAGAAGTCACAAAGCCGACAAGGACTCCTGCATTGTTCTCCTATAGACTGGTGACCACCACGAAGCCCAGGTATAGACTTTATTCTATTTTATTTTCCCCAGCCACTGCCGATTTCCTCTTTGAACATTCTCCTTCCCTCTGTACTCCCTCTCAGACATCTTTTTCCTCTTTCTTTTTCTTTCTTTTTTTTTTTTTTTACAAAGAGCCACTCCACAGGGAACACGTGTGGTAACAAAAGCATGCATTTGCTCCTAGCTGGATTTCAGGCCTTTGGACCTTCGGGCACCTGGGTGAGGTAATCCAGATGGGCTTTTTTTGTGAATGGGGACCTCCTGGGGAGGGGTGTGTGTGTGTGTGTAATTCTTCATCACTAAACCTGCAGCCAGCCCCAACCTCTCACACCAAATACTTTCTTCCTTCCACTGGATGTAGAACCGTAAAGCTCGGATTTTGCTGCCATTGGCTCATAGGAGAGAAAACCCAAAACAAAACAAAAATCCGGTGGGGAGGGTTTTTATTCTCTTTTTTGGTTTTGTTTTGGTTCTAATTTCCTTTCCTTTCTATATTTTTTTTCTTTTTGCTTTGCTCCAAAAGGTTGTTCGTGGGGGGGGGGGGGGTAACTGTAACCCCCTCTTCAGAAAGGGGGTGACTATGGAATGTGACCGTTTGAGTTCCCAGTGCATCACCCCTCCCCAAATCCTGTCTCTTCTTCTTCACCACCCACTCCAGACTCATGTCAAAATTCCCATTTCTGCCGGGTACCAGCAGCACACGCCTGTCATCCCAACTCCTCAGGAGGCTGAGATCTGAGGATCCCAGTTCAAAGCCAGCCCAGGCAAGACCATCTGTGAGACTCGAATCTCCCATGAGCCACCAGAAAACCGGAAGTGGCACTGTGGCTCAAGTGGTAGAGCACCAGCCTTGATCAAAAGAAGCTCAGGGACAGCGCCCTGGCCCTGAGTTCAAACTCCAGGACTGACGTGCGCACGCACACGCACACACACACACACACACACACACACACACACATACACACAAAAGAGACAATGGATTGCCAAAGGGAATGATACAGGATCCAACTAGAAAACTCAGGCAGTTAGGAGTGTGTGAGTTGTATTCCAGCTATTATATATGCAACAAATGTTTGAAATGGTTTTGTGTGTGTGTGTGTGTGTGTGTGTGTGTGTGCACAAGTTGTTTTGGAGGGTGGGTAAAGGAGGGAGTTACAAAGATGACTTCTTTTTTTAAAAAAAAATCTTCCAAAATGTTACCTGCATAAAGAATGAGCAAATGTCATGGGAGGCGGCGCTACTTGGACTGATCTCTCCGTGAACCGCCGGCAGCCTGTGCCGGGCTGAAAATATAACAAAGAGAGAGGGAGCGGGGCCCTGCATTTGCATGCGATTTAAATAACGTGCTGCGAACGTCGCTGGTTGCAGGGGGGAGCTTGGAGCCCTTGTGGGGGAAATGTTGCAAGCCCTACACCGCCGCCGATCGGGCCAGGAGGGGCTGCAAGGTCACGGCACCAGGTCCAGACCCAGGCCACACCATGATGTCCCACGGGTCACCCCAGAGCCCTGGCTCTTCCCCCACACCCCCTGGGACCACCTCCCAGGTACACCTGGGAAAACTGTCACCCAGGTGTCTCTGCTGCTGCTCAGTGTGGCATTTGCTGGTACTTACATTATGGGACACAATTTCTCTCTCTCTCTCTTGCTCTCTCTCTCTCCTCTTCTTCTTTTTTAATTGCCATCTGCCCAGGGTGGTTCAGCTGTTGAGATTCGCGTTTTTAACAAGCACGCTCCTGCCAGAGCAGGCTGACTACCTGTACTGATATTTCAGGCTCACCTGCAGCAATCTGAAGGACCATGGCCAGAGAGAGAGAAAGAGACAGACAGAGAGAGAAGCATCCATTGGCACAAGGAATATTCTACGCCAGGACCTCCGCAGGGGTGCCTGTGTTCAGTCTTGTATCTGATGAGTTAGTGAAAGACAATGCAAAACATCTTTTTTTTTTTTCCCCCAATATTACTATGGTTTTTTTTTCAAAATTTTTATTGTGATTAAGTGTTTACATACATTTCCCAATTTTCACAGTATTGTAGATAGTGATGCTCAGTTAAAGTCACAAACACATTCTAACGTTCATGGGACAAATTGTCTATCGTGGTCTATAACATTTATGAGTTCTATGAGCTTTGCGATACAATTATCTCTTCCACATTGGGTGGTATGTACATTTCTTTTGTTTTTCATTCCCTCCCTCCCATCACTGCCATCGAGTTGCTTAGTTCATTTTGGTCAATGCCCAGTGCAGCTGATGGGTCCCGCTGGTGTATGTTTTTCCCTGATTCTCTCTAGTTCTGTGTTGTCTTCCTGGTTTCCCTCCGGTGTACACATATATACCATACATGTGATCAGCAGCATGGGGATATTTAGTAGTGGTTCGACCAGATGAGTGGAAGTCCTTTGTTTCTTAAGTCCTGTTAGTTTTGTCGTATCACCTAACATTTTGGATTTAGCATCCACTTATCAGGGAGACCATGTACCGTTTGTCTCTTTGCTCTTGGCTTACCTCGCTCAACATGATTTCTTCTAGCTCCATCCATTTCCCGGCAAATGCCATTATTTTGTCCTTTCTAATGGCTGCATAATATTCCATTGTGTATAGATACCACAATTTTTGGATCCATTCATCTGTGGTGGGGCATCTGGGTTATTTCCATATCCTGTATTGTGAACAGTGCTGCAATAAACATGGAGGTGCACGTGTCCTTGTATACTGGTTCCTGTTAATACATCCACTCTTGAAAAAAGAAAACAGAAACAAAAAAGCTCAGACCAGGCACTGGTGCCCTCACCTATAATCCCAGCTACTCAGGAGGCTGAGATCTGAGGATTATAGTCCAAAGCCAACTCTCTCTCCAGGGCAGAAAAGCCAAGGAAACTCTTTATAACCAATTAAGTAGCAAAAAAAAAAAACTCCCCAAAGTGGAACTGTGTGGCTCAAGAGGTAGAGCACTAGCCTACCTTCAGTGGGAAGAAAAAATTAAAAAGCTCAGAGACAGCACCTAGGCCCTGAATTCAAACCTCAGGACCAGCACAAAATATTTTGTAAAAATTTATTTTGAAAACCCAAGCTACCCAGATCTTTCCAGAAGGGAAATTCTACAACGCTCGGTATATAAAGAGAATTAGACATGGCATTATTAACTCTAACCAATAATCAGATGGGGGGGAGGGAAACCCTAAAATACGGCCGTGGAATTACCTAGAAAGACATTCCAGAGTCCTTCCTTTCATGTCTGATGCCTATTTAGAGCAGTTGAGGGTCGCTTGCTGTGATATTTATATCCTGATTGCTACAGAATGCACACTGTCTCCAATGGCGTGCAAATGCCGTGCAACACATCGGTCCACACACCTCAGGACCACACAGAGAAGGATTCATTTAAGAGCATCGGGAAAATTGGTACCAGTGGCTCCCACCTGTCATCCCAGCTACTCAGGAGGCTGAGATCTCAGGATCACGGTTCAAAGCCAGCCCCAGGCAAGGAAGTCTGGGAGACTCTGATCTCCCAGTAAACCACCAGGAAACCAGAAGTGGCGCTGTGGCTCAAAGTGGTAGAGCGCCAGCCTTGAGCAAAAAGAAGCTCAGGGGCAGCGCCCAGGCCCTGAGTTCAAGACCATGGGCAAAAAGATTTTTTATTGTTGTTTAAGAGAGAGAGAGAGAGAGTATTGGGAATGTGCCTGGCAAGACCAAACACTCCTTATCTTTGGAGATGAAGCATTTCTTCCATGAACCAAGCCTTAGTGACCAATTAAAGATGGCCACATTCAGCCTCCAATGGCCTGTCCTGCCCTCCTCCTTGGGTCCAGAGGCCTACGACCCACTTTGGCTACATTGAGAATGGCGGACAGTCCTAATGGCTTCCCACTGTGGGCCGGCACGCAGGGGCTGCTGGGATCCCCACCCCGGGACAGGTTGGATTTCCTGGCTACAGACGTCACCTGCAGCCAGCTGGGAAATGACAGAGCAGGGGAAGAGGGCTGGTGAGCCCCCCATTGGCAGCCACCCCCCCCCCCCCACACCAACCGGACACCAGGTAGATGAGCAGCCGTGTCCATGGAACCTTCCAGGCCATCCCAGGGGGGCAGCTGGATCCCACCAAACAACCACTACCCGAGCGGAAGGGTTGACCAGCTGAATCCTGCCCGGTCTTTGGTCCACGAAAGAATTAGAAGAAGAGAAGGCTACTGTTTTTGACGGATTTTTTTTTTTGGTTTTGGTTTTGGTCAGTCATGGGGCTTGAACTCTGGGCCTGGGCGCAGTCCCTGAGCTCAAGGCGGGCGCTCTACCCCCTTGAGCCACAGCGCCACTTCTGGTTTTTTGGTGGTTCCTTGGAGATCAGAGTCTCACGGACTTTCCTGCGCAGGTTGGCTTTGAACCGCGATCCTCAGATCTCAGCTTCCTGAGTAGTTAGGATGACAGGCGTGAGTCACCGACATCCAGCTCGGGCTACTGTTTTAAAGGCATTAACTTTTGGATAGCAATTTATAACAAGAGAAAGAAAAAACAAGTAGGATGGTCGCATAGAATTGCCCGGGGAGATCAGCAGTGAACTCCTACCATCATTCATTGGAATCCTATTTTTCTTTTTCCTATTCAGAAAGAACAGAAGAAAGCCAGGCCCCTGTGGCTCACCCTTGTAATCCCGGCTAAGAGAGAAAGAGAACAGAAAGAAACATAGAACGAGATCAGATCTGAGAGGAGAGAGAGAATGTGTACACCTGTAACCCTAGCCACACTGGAGGCTAAGATTCAGGAGGATAGAAGTTCGAGGCCGACCTGAGGCAAACAAGAAAAAAAAAATAGTGCCCATGAGAAGATTGCAGTCCTGGGGACCCATTGGGCTCCCCCCAATGGGTCCCCCCCCAAAAAGTAATCATTCTATCTCAAAAAATAACCAAGGCAAACATAAATCAAAGAGCTGGGGTTGTGATTCAACTGGTGTAGTCACTACCCAACATGCGTGAGGTCCTGAGTTCGAGCCCCCGGTCCCGAAGATAAGACAGGAAGGCAGGGCCGATGTCAGACACGAAACAACAACAACAAAAATGGAAAATGATTCCAGAATGTGGAGCTGGATGGGGGGAGCAGCCTACGATGTACCGTGGTCCCAGCATGCCTCTGTCCTGTGCCCACCACCACCACCACCCCATACACCGGTGGGCCCTTCCTCTGGAGGACAGCGATCCGCCCTTTTACAGCCCGCCGGCTTTTGTTGTCTGGCTGGAAACGGCTTCTCTCCCCCACCCTCCCCCTTGCTGACAGGCCCACGGGTCCCGGACAAGATAGATAGCCTTGCACGCAGGCCACCGGCTGCACTTGTGGTTTTCTCCCCTACCCGAGGTTCATTCCCAGGTCTCCCTGCACTTTAGTAAATGAGCTGCTATAATTCCACCGCCCAAGAGCCTGCCACGGCCCAGCCCCGCCGCGCCATCACCGGGCTCCGGGCTCCAGGGGATGCTCTCCCAGGGAGGGGAGGGGAGGGGAGGGAAGGTTAGTCCTGCTGCTGATCACACCAGCAGACCCCTCTCCCCAGCCCGGAGTGGCCCGCCCAGCGTCTAAAGGACTTGTGACTCCCGTGAGCTTTGCTCACTCAGCTTTGTCCTGGCTCTGTCTGGTTTCAAAGGTTCACCCTAGAACAGAGGATGGATCTTTTGGGGCTGAGGGGCCACGCAGGGAGGGGGGGGTCCCCACCGGCCGCTCGGGGGTGGGCATCACCCGGCAGGTTTCCTGGGTATCGGATGCCACGTGTAGGAGCAACTCCAAACTCCGATAGCCAGTTCTGATAAGCGGAAGTGAACACACGTATTCTGGAAAGATCCCATTTAAGAAAAAAAAAAAAAAACTGTGGTCTTCAGGGAATCCCTACAAGACATAGAGACATACACAGAGACACACACACACACATAGACACAGACACACAGACACAGACAGACACACAGACATAGACATAGACACATGGACAGACACACCCGACAGAGAAACACACACTGACACCCCAGACACAGACACACACACACAGACAGACAGACAGACACTCAGAGAGGGAGATACACACAGAGACAAAGACCACAGAGACACAGAGCGTTACAGACCCCACAGACACGCCCAGCCACACGTGCACACGGCCGGTTCTGGGGGCTCTGGTCCGCACACGGCTGGGTGTGGGACGTCCCCGGCGGCCTCTTGGTTTTCCACACCCCTGCCCCGAACCCTCTCTCTCCAGGACAGGTCTGTCTGTGTGTGACGGCTCGGGTTCAGGAATCCCCACGTGAGATCTTGGTATTTTGTCTACAGACCACGCATACATAGCGATCGACCCACAGACACGCACACACGTGCACACACGCACACACATGCACACGCACGCACGACGCACGCAGGAGGTGGTGGGCAGGGTGGAGGCAGGGCGCCCCCTGGTGGTGGGCACCCAGGCCTCCACGGCACAAGGCTGGCTGAGAAGAAGAGAAGCTATGTTTGCTTTGAGCAGGAATCCTCCCACCAGCCATGAAGAATGCCCACGGCCTGATCCAAGAGGGGGGAGTTCTCCTCTCCCTGCGCCCCCCCCCCCCAGCCTCTCCCCTGCTCTACCCCGGTATTGGGCCAACACTAAGGGCGGAGAACTGTCTGGCTGATCCTTCCTCTTGCTCCACTTTCTACCTTGTTCTTTTTCCACCAGCACCTCACCCTGCTTCCATT
This sequence comes from Dipodomys spectabilis, assembly GCF_019054845.1. Lineage (NCBI taxonomy): Eukaryota > Metazoa > Chordata > Mammalia > Rodentia > Heteromyidae > Dipodomys > Dipodomys spectabilis. The sequence goes on from NW_024871074.1 coordinate 110,207, forward strand.
TTCCCACCGTGCTCTCTTCTTTCCTTCACTGATGTCAGAATGGCCTAAAGAATGCTCACCTGCCGGGAGCCAGCGACTCACGAGGCTGAGGATCGCGGTTCAAAGCCCAGCCCGGGCAGGAAAGGCCGTGAGACTCTTATCTCCAATTAACCACCAGAAAACCGGAAGTGGCGCTGTGGCTCAAGGGGTAGAGCGCCCAGGCCTTGAGCTGAAGAGCTGAGGGACAGCGCCCAGGCCCTGAGTTCAAGCCCCACAAATGACAAAGCAAACAAACAAACCACCACCAACAACAACAAAAACCTAGGCCAAG